>NW_022900938.1:35785577-35879987 GCF_012274545.1 Fukomys damarensis | reverse complement strand
ATATATATATATATAATGCCCTGAGAAACCTGAGGGTGATTTTGGGCACCCCCTGAACTTGTAGTGGTGTCAGAAGTGAGGTCAATTTTTGGGACTGTATCCTCTTTGTAATGTAATTGTCCTAACTGCTCACACTTACACATCCTGTTAGGCACTGAGGATAAACTATTAAATAATGTTTCTCTACCTTGGTGCTCTCTCACAGGACAAATAACTTTCCTTTTACAGACTTCATAAAAGTTGTGACTTTAAGATTAAGAAATGGGTATTTATTATATCAAAGGAGGGAAGAGAGTTCAGACATAACAGACAACACAGACTCTAACAATATTCTAGGACCTGTGTAAGGAGAGGAGAAGGAAATGAGACTAAGTTTGGAGGCCTGTTGCCTTTAGGACAGCTTCTTGTGGAGATTGCTGTTTCTTTAAAATTAGTATGCATTTGATGTAGACAGTGTTACACAACCTGTATTATCCCTGTGTGGACTTCTTTCTCAACTAACTCTCCACCCATGGTGAAGATTGCAATTGTCCTCAATCCCAGCTCAAAAGCTCATAGGATGATTTGACACTTATTAGTGCGATAATGTTTTAATATCTGTCTCTTTGAATGGTAAGGCCACATTTGCCTCTATGTTCCTGACATATTACCTAGCACAGAGCAAGTGAATATGTGCTGATGTGTTGTCTGCTTCCCATCACCATGACAAGGAACCTGGAAGGAATCAATTTAAAGAAAGAAAGATTTACTTTGGCTCATGGTTTCAGAGGTTTCAGTCCATGGTCAGCTGGCTCCATTACTCTGGGCCTGAGGTGAGGCAGAGCAACATGGAAGAAGGGTATAGTAGTGGAAAGCTGGTCACCTTATGAGGGCAAGAAAGCAGAGAGGATGAAAGAGCCAGAGAAGAAAAGACCAGGGACAAGATCCAGTCCCCGGAGCTACACATCAAGGACTCACTTGCTTCAACTAGGCCCCAGTGCCTAAGTCTTCATTGTCTCCTGATAATGTCATCAAATTATAAATTCTCCCGGGGATTAATGCCCTGATGGAATCAGAGTCCTTTCAAAAGCTCCACCTCTGAATACATGAGACTTTTGGGGAACATTTTAGATCTAAATTGTAACAGAAGATACGTGTGTGAGGAGACAGAAGTAACACTAAATTGGTAGACATGGTGTCTTTAGGGCAACTTTTTGTGGAGAGATTCTTATTCTATAAAATTAGGATTAATTTGATATAAACTACATAGAGGCAGATGGCTTTAAAGTCAGAGATTAGAGACATTGAGAGACTTTAGTTCAGCAATTTCTGAAAATGAAAAAGGTTGATTTTTAAAAAGGACCTTATTTTTAGAACAGTTTTAGATTACTATAAAAATTGAGAAGATAATAAAGTTTTTATATACCTCACACTGAGTTTTCCTATTATTAGTATCTTACATTATGGTACATTTTTTATAATTAATGAAATAATAGTGCTATATTTTAATTAACTATAGGCTGCAGTTTATTCAGATTTTTGTCTTCTTATTTTACCTGGCCTTTTTTTTTCCCATTCCAGTACCCTGTATTAGTTTTCTACGACAGCCACTAAAAATATTCCACAAATTAGGTGGCTTGAAACACTGGAAATTTATCATCTTATTCTTGGAACTAGAAGCCTAGAAGCCCTTACATAATGCTGCCTTTCAAATCTTAGGGCAATCCTTCCTCTTCTCTCTTTTGATTTGTGCTGTTTTTCTGTCAATATTTTATTCTTCTTAGCTTGGAGCTGCAGAACTCCAGCCCTACCTTCATTCTTAAGTGGCATTCTTTTATTTTTTCTTTTTATTGAGTTTATTGGTACAATCTAGGTATACAATACAGTTACATTCATCATTGGGATCCTGTACCTTTACATTATAGGTCTTGATTCTCATTTTTTCACCCCCTCCACCCCTCCCCATTTACAAACACTTTATTTCCATTTTTTCAGTTTCTCATATTTTTTCCTCTCTCTTATTACCTTTCCCCCACACTTTCCACTTTCCCTACACCTTTAGCCCTTTACTTCCTATTTCACATTATTAATTATCACATTAGGATCCTGTGTACTATTATAGTTTTTCACACCAGAGAAACTATTCATTATTTCAGTTAAAGAAATCTCTGTATGAACATTAAAAATAGGGAATCCTAAAATAAAATTTAAAAGGAAAGTAAAAGAGAAAAGGCAAAAATGTAAGATTAAAATAATCCTTAATTCTGGAGATGAAAATGGTTCTTAACATATTTGAATTGCTTCTTGCTCTTGTAGTCTTATCTTATTCTTCTTTTCATTATTTAGAGAATACTTTATTAGTTTCTGTAATCAAACCCATGTTGATATGACCTTACATATTTAGTGCAATGCATTACCCCTGTACACATGGAAAAATTTTTTTAAAAATTAGTATTTCTAGACCAATATGGCTGTCCATTTCTGTACAAAGCCAACTCAACACAGTAAATTGGGATAACTTTTTCCAAAGTTTACAGCACTGTTAAAGTTTGCCAAAATTCAATTTATATATATATATATATATATAGTGTATATATATATATATTTATATTTATATAAAAAGACTAATAACAGCAGTATGTTATGCATCAATAGCAGCAACAGCTTTTCCAGGTTCTGCAGTCATCTGAACAAAATTATAGGCATTCAGCACATTGAATTAAAAAAAAAAAAAAAGAAAAGAATACTATCCAGAAAACAGCAAAGTTTTGTTGCTGTTGTGGTACCTGGCACCATTTTTTTTTATTAGCATCTTAATCATCATCTGGAAAGAGAACATTCTAGAGTAATATCATTAAATGTAGCTCTGATAAAGCATGGTCACTACTATGTATCATAAAGTAGGTATAATATATTTTGCATTCATAGAGCTATGATACAGTACAGTCTTACATCAATAATACTAGAATCAGTTTTGGTTTGAAATTTGTTTTGTCTGAAAATAAGATTGCTACCCATGTTTTTTTCTGGGCTGCTGTCACATGGAGAATTGTTTTCTATCCTATTCACTTTCAGTCTATGGGCTTCTTTTTGCACTAGGTGTGTTTCTTGTATACAACATATTGTTGGATTTTGCTTCTTATTCCATTTTCCCAGTCTATTTCTCTTGATTGGTGAGTTGAGGCCATTGACATTGATGGTTATAACTGATATGTACTGACTTATTATTGATATGTTATTGGACTTTTGTTAACTTTTTACTTTTTCACCTTCTCGTTTTAGTTTCTTGCCTTGCCTATTTGATTTGCTCTGTTGGGCCTCAAGGTGTTGTTGCCTTCATTATCTTTTTCTAGGATCTTGTTTAGAATTGCTTGTAGTGCTGGTTTGGTATTCATGTAGTTTCTCAGGTGTTCTTTATGGTGGAAGTGTCTTATTTCCCCATCCATTTTGAAAGAGAGTTTTGCAGGATACATCAGTCTAGGTTGGAGGTTGTCCTCTCTTAGTACTTGAAATATCTCATTCCAGGTTGTCCTTGCCCCAAGGGATTGTGTTGAAAAGTCTGCTGTGATTCTGATGGGCTTTCCTTTGCATGTGATTTGTTTCTTTTCTCTTACTGCTTGTAGTATTTTGTTCTCCTGTTGGGTTTCTGGCATCTTGATTATTATATGTCTAGGTGTAGATTTTTTTTTATTGTGTCTAGTTGGGGTCCTATATGCCTCAGTTATCTGAATGTCAAATTCTTCCCCTCTGTTTGGGAAGTTTTCTGTCATTAATTCTGTGAACAGCTTTTTAAAGTCATTTGTATTTTCTCCTGCTACTTCATGGATTCCTATCAGTCTTATGTTATTCTTCTTTGCATCATCTAGGAGTTGTTGGATCGATTTCTCATGATCCCTTACTGTTTTTAAGAGATCTTTCTTTTCATGGTCACTGACTGCAATCTTATCTTCTATATCTGAGATTCTATCTTCACATTCTTTTATTCTGTTGTGGACACTTTCAATGGAGTGTTTAATCTCCTGGATATCTGTTTGAATCTGTTTTATGGATTCCATTTCTTTCCTATGTTGGGTGTTTATTTTTTCCATTTCTTTCTTATGCTGGGCCTTCATGGCTTCTATCTTGGTCCTGAGCTCATCTATTTTTTTGTCAGTTTCTGCTCTAGAGTCTCAAATCACGACTTCCATTTTGCTCACCATCTCTATGGTTATCTGGGAAATTATTTCTGTTTTGAATTTTTCTAGAGCCTGATTGATCTGTTTTGTTACTTCCTGTGCTTTGAGTTCAGGGTTTCCTAGTGGTTCACTATTGGCCCTTTTCATCCTCATTTTCCCTACTGTTTGCCATTGGTGAACTGAAAGTCTGTCTTTGTGTCTTGCTTAAGTGTTTTCTCATTTTTATTTTTGTTGTCGGATTGTCCTTGGTTTAATCTCTGGATTATCACCCAAATCTTCCTGATATAGTTGCACCCTAGCTTCTGTGTCTCTAACGACCCACAGACATTCTCATCTTCATAACATCAGAGAAAACGGCTCATCTAATCAACTGCAATGCTTTATCCCAACTGATACAATCAGCAACACATTAAGATCAAGCACAACTTGGACATTGACCACCTGTGGTAGTCACTAGTCTATCACCCTTAAATCATTTGGTTTAAATTGAAATCAAGAAGCAGTGCAGAACATGTCTGCAGTGAACAAAATTTCAATATAGTGTATTTACCATTTGATGGCTCAGACAGAGAGAGGATGCAAGACCCTTGGTCTCAGTTAGCTGATGGCTGAACCCCATGACACTGACTGACCTTGGGCTGCAAGGCCCAGATTGAGTTCCCCAACCTTTGGAATGGTTGAACTCCACACCTTTCTATTACACGTTTCTCACGCTCTTTCTTTAAAAATGTTCAAAGTTGGGAACTCAGAAAAATACCCTTGATGACCACCTCTGCCTCTGCAGAGAGGGTCCAAAGACTGTCACAATCAGAAGGTCTGAGAGTGGGGGAGGTTATCGGGGTTCAGGGGCACCTGTGCAGCTACATTCCTGGCACTGGAGCGATGGTGGCTGGGGTGGGAGAAGGCGTGACTCTTCTTCCCACAGTGGATCAGGTCCCAGGCTACCTCCTGGCGCTGGAGTGATGGCCTTATGTGGCATTCTTCATGTATCTTCATGCGGCCATCTTCTTATCAGGATGCCAGCCATACTGGTTTAGGAGCCCAGTCTGCTGTGGTATGACTTCATCTTAACTAAAGATCTATTTTCAAATAAGGTCATATTCTGAAGTACTTAGCGTTAGGGTTTTAATATGTACTTTATTTTGTTTTGTTTCATTTTATTTTTTGAGGGAAGACATAACTGAACCCATAGCAGATCTCAGCCAAGATACCACATTGTTTAGGATTCATGTCTCCTTAGGCTCCTCTTGTCTGTGAATTTTTCAGACTTTCCTTGTTTCTTGATGACTTGACAGTTTTGAGAGATATTGATAAGGTATTTTTTTCATTAAGTTTATTGGTACATTTTAGGCTTACAATATGATGGCATTCATCATTTGGGAATTTGTACCTTTACATGATATATTTGGTTCTTATTTTTTCCCCACTCCCCTGCCCTCCCTTTAACCCCTCTACCCATCCATATTTACAAAGACTTTCCTTTTTTTTCCTTTTTTTCTACATATTTTTCCTTTCCCTTCTTTCCTTTTCTATACTCCTCCCACTTCCTCTTCCCCTTTAGACCTTTTCTTCCTGTTTCACATTATCTATTATGCATTTTTATTTTTATTTACATTTTCAGTTTCTCACACCAGAGAACTCTTTGGTATTTAAACATGTCTGTCCTATATGCTTCACTTAAGAATATGGCCTCAATGTGTATCCATTTCACTATATATGACTCTAGTTTCTCCTTCATTTAATAAAAAACCCACATCTTCTTTATCCAGTCTCAAGTTGATGGGCAATTGGACTATTTCCAAGTTTCAACTACTACAAACTGTGCCACTACACCATGGGTGTGCATATATCACTGTGGTATGATTCTTTTAATTCTTTTGGGAAGATACCCAGAAGGAGAATAGCTGGGCCAAATGGAACCTCTAATCCTAGTTTTTTTTTTGAGGATTAGAGGCTCTGCTATAACTGCTCTAACAGATTAGTATATGTCTTAGTTAGTTTTTTCTCATTGCTGAGACAAAATATTCACCATCCAAAGTTAAAGGAGGAAAGATTTATTTTGGTTCACAGTGAATAGGGGTTTCAGTCCATAATTGGCTGGCTCAGAGGCAGTGTGGCAGAGGAACAACAGTTCATGACAGCAGAAACAGCCAAAACAAGAGAATTTAACATAAGCACCTTTCTGCCCCTTTTATCTCATCCAGATTACTAGGATTAGTGCATTGCCAAACCAATAACTCACATGTAGTGGTTTAGCAATCATGTACCCTTATTTCTAGCATCACACATTCCAAATTCAGCCAGTTCCAAAAAAGGCTGCACAAGGCTTTGGGGGACATCTAGACACAAATGTGTCCCACAGAATTTTGGTATTTCCTTATTCTTTGGCAGTATAAGATGCTCTGAGATCATTTTCTGTATTTTCTGCCCTAATACTAGAATTAACTATTTTCCAGGAATTCTAATTCCTTTGTTTGAAATTGATACTAGAAACCAAGAACTTGGAATGAGAAAGACTTTGGATGAGGAAGGTGAATGACTCAGAAAGCTGAGAGGGAAAAGGGAGTCATAATACAATGTTCACCATAAAGGGAAAAAGGAAATTTCCCAGGCCAAGCAAGTGTTTCCTGGTTAGATGTTAGAGTGAGGAAGAGGAAAAGAGATGAATGAATGGATGAAAATGAAGAGCACAACACAAGGGGTTCCAAAGTCAGCTGAGAGTTATCAAAGCAATCAGTTCCATGATAATAATGTGGTATCATCTAGAGATACAGATTTTGGAAGATAATTAGATTTGGATAAGTTTAGGAGGGTGGGGACTCCTTGACAGGATCAGTGCCCTTTTAAGGATATGAACACTTAAGAGACTCCCCCGTATGTGGACATGGTGAGAAAGTGGCAGTTCTGTGAGCGAGGAGGAGATCCCTCACCATAAATCGACCATGCTCATACCCCAACTTCAGGCTTTTAGCCTCTAGAACTTTAAAAATACACCTCTTCTAAAGTTTGTTATGGTAACCTGATTGATTAATACAGTTTGAGGGGTAATCATAAGACTATAACAATCCAAGTGTCAAGATTTTTCAGTCACCTGGAAGAAACTTTCATTAAGGCTAAGATTTTATTCCTTGACATGGGCTGGGTTAGCTATATATAACCCCATCAGATGTCTTTTAGATGAGTTGTAAAATTATTATCTCCTAGCTTGAAAGGAATTTAGGAGGCATTTGAGTCATCATCCTGTGTGGCAGATAAGGTCATGAGGGCAGGAGTGGCTCAGAGGTTTATCATAAGCCATTTAACTGGAGCCCAGGTGCTATCTTCCAAGGCCAGGGGTCCCTTCATGCAATACCTTAGTGCATATTATCATTCAGGTGATTGGTAGGGATTTAGAGATGAATCAGCCCAAATCAGGCTTTGTAGAAAGAGTGCACAAACTTTCTTGTTATTTTTATGTGTATGAGAAAACATTGTAAAGCAGCATTGACTTATTTGCACTGTATCTTAGACATGTAAAGAAATTGTGAAATTGTGACTGATTTGATTTTTTTTTTTTTTTGTATCAGGGATCAAACGTGGGACTTTGCACTTGCAAGGTAAGCAGCAGAACCACTGAGCTAAATCCCTGGCCCTGACTGATTTGATTTTTTTTATATGTGCTTCCAAAGCAAGCACACTGATTTGATTTTTTTAAAAAATGGATCTAAACATCTTCCCCAGCACAAGAGCTGAGGGTATGTAGATGTTGGGGTTGGGGCCACCTACAGTTGTCAATACATAGCATCATTTTCTCTTCCATTTAAGCAACTACTTTAAGATAATTTGGTTTGTTTGGGGTTGGCATTTCTAATTTCATTCCACTCTCCCTGCTCTTTCTCAAAATGGCCTTGAATCTGTGTGCAAATTGCCATGCTGTCCCACAGTGGCAGGTGTGGCTCTTGGCCTGCATGTGCTCAGTTGTGTTTGGATCAGCCTCTCCTTTGGGCAAAGGGATCAGGTAATCTGGCCTCTGACAATCTATTGAATCTTTTAATGGCTCCTGTCCCTTCACTGAAGCACATGGGAATTTTTAAGTCTTCTAGCCTAGACACTGAGACTCTTGGGCCAATACCTGCTTTGTAAATAAAGTTTTATTGGAACATGGCTATGCCTGTTCCAACTTATGTATGGGTCATCACCACTTTCATGCTACAGCAGCAGAATTGAGTCATCTTACATTTTGTTCACAAAGCCAAAAAAAAAAAAATTTCCTATCAAGCCCTTCATAAAAAAATATTGCTGACCACTGCTTTAAGTGCTTTAAGTGCTGTCCAACAGAACATTCTGTGAAGACAGAAAAGTGCTGTATCTCAACTAATACAGCAGCCATCGGCCACATATTGAGCACGTTAAGTGTAGGCAAGGCAACTAAGGAGCCAAATTTAAAATATTATTTATTTTGGTTATTTTATATCTTAATTGAAGTAGCCTTATGTGTTTAGTGGCTACTCTATTGGACAGTGCAGCTCCATAACACCCTAAACAAGGCTTAAGAAGCCAGGAATTCAACCTTAGGACTATTTTTCTGGCGGCCTCCTTCAGATTCTGCATTACCACTTCTGAGACATTTTATGCTGGGTTGTAACCCGGGGCATGCAGCTTTCCTCAGATGGATGGGAGTGAGATCTCTGATGCTCAGATTCTTCCATATCTATGAAATATGTACAGCCCCAGGATTTGAGGCAGGGGTAGGCTGCAAAGCTCTAATTTGTTACCGTTTTTTTTGTTGTTGTTTTGTTTTTTACAGTCTCTTGGTCTCTTGGATCTGGATGGGCAGGCTTTTCACCTTTCTTATATAGCCAAGACTTCCCTTATAATATACTATACCCCTCCCCAGAAAAACAACAATTCTTTTCCCTTTTGAGGACTAACAAATGGAGAAAGTGCAGAGATGGAAACCAGTTTAACTGTAAAGGCAGGTCATCATACCAGCATTCCAAAGTACTGTTCCTGATAGGACTGTTACATTAACTCGACAAAATTCAACACATACTTGCTGAGTGACAGATATGTTTCAAGTACTCCATCCATTGAGGAAAAGGACCCGGCTGCTCCTCCTCCATCTTCTGTTCCACTCCCCAACACCCAAGCTGATAAACAATTTCACAATCATCCTTTTGAATCTAATTTCAGCAGTTGGAGAGGGAATATTGCAATTTGAAAGAAGCCTTTTCTTGAATAATTTATATTTTTTAGAACTATTACTTGTTCTAGAAAGCTCTTCCTGATCACATTTAAACACACATCATTCACCCACTTGTTCCTCCTTAATTTCTTTCTATAGCACCTGAATCACTCTATGAGCACCTGATAAGCCAGTTTCTATTAGAGTATAGGCTGTACGAGAGAGCAGAAAGTCTCTCCTTTCCTGCTGCACTCTTACACCAAACAGTGCCCAACAGAATGTAGGTTTTCAAATGTATTTGAATGAATAAGCAAATCAGGATTATACTTCATAGTATAATTTTGATGTTTAAAAACAAAACTCTTTCTCTGTGGGCTGAAGCTACAGGACAAACACGTTGAAGGATGTACAGAACCCTTCTTTCTGCTTCTGTGGGCATAGGAAGCTGTAAAGGAACAAGTAATCCAAACTACATGACAGAACAACAACAACAAAAAAAAAAAAAAACCAATGAGCTAAGAAGTTGAATGGTCCTTTATCATTCTCTTCATTTGTACTTTGCTTCATGCAAATGAGTGATACCATACAGTATAAGCTTGTGTATCTGATTTATTTCATTCAATATTATATTTTCCAGGTGCTTCCATTTTCCTATAAATGCCTCAAATTTGTCATTCACTATAGTTGACTAGTATTCCATTATATATAGATACTACATTTTCTTTATCCAATCTTCTGTTGATGGGTGTACAGGTTACTTCCAGGATTTAGCTATTATGAATTGTGCTGCTATAAACATTGGTATGTATGTATTGCTGCAGTATGATGACTTCAGCTCTTTGGGGAAGTTACCTAGCAGGGAAATAGCTGGGTCATATTGGAATTTCTAATTTCAGCAGCTTTTTGATTTGTTGATTTTGTTTTTTCAGTCTCACTTTCATAGATTTCTGCTCTCATCTTTGTAATTTTCCCCTTAATTTTGGTTTGGGGCTAGTTTGTTGTTGTTTCTCAAGAATCTTAAGATTTTTCATAAGGTTATTTATATGTATTTGCTCAGTTTTCCTAATGTGAGCATTGACTGCAATGAATTTTACTCTTAGAATGGCCTTCATAGTGTCCCAGATGTTTCAGTAAGTTGTACCATCATTGTCATTAAAGTCCAGAAATTTTAAAATTTTCTTCTTTGATTTCTTCTGTGACTCACTGGTTGTTTAGAAGTATGTTGTTGATTGTCCAAGAGCTTTTTCCTTTTGCAAAGTTTCTTTAGTCATTGATTTCTATTTTCATTGCACAGTGGACTGATGATATGCATGGGGTAATCTCTATTCTTTTACATTTACTTAAGCAGGTTTTGTGGATTAGTATTGATTTATTTTGGAAAAAGTACCATGTGCTGCTGAAAAGAACATATAATGTGTTATAGTGGGGGTGAAATGCATTGCATATATCTATTAAGTCCATATGTTCAGTGGTGTGGTTCAGCTCTGATATTCTTTTATTGGTTTTCTCTTTAGTTGATCTATCTATTTGTGAAGGTGGGGTGTTAAAAATCCCCTACTATGATTATTTTAGTGTTTATCTGAACTTTTAATTTCATCAGTTTTTGTTTTATTACAATGGTTGCTACAGTATTCAGTGCATATATGTTTATCAATGTTACCTCTTTTTGTTGGATTGTTCTCTTAACTAGTAGGTGGTATACTTCTTTGTCACTTTTAATCAATTTTTGCTTGACGTTTGCCATGTCAGATATTAAAATTTATCCCTGCTTGTTTTCAAGGTCCTGGTACATGAAATGTTTGGTTTTTTTCCATTCTTTAATTTTTAGTCTATGAATATCTTTTTGGGTAAGAGGAGTTTCTTGAATGTAACAGACTGTTGGATTCTGGTTTTTTTTTTAATTTAGTCTGTCAGTCTGAGTCTTTTAATTATATTATTGAGGCCAGTAAAAATGCTATATGTGTTAGATATCATTGCCTTCTTTCTCTGTTTGGGAATCCTGTTTTTCTCTTCCTGTCTTTTTTGGTTACTGTTTATCCATTGACCTTAGTAGTTTCCTCTATGTTTTTAGTTGTGTCCATTTCATTATTTCTGTTGAGAATATTCTTAAGTATTTTCTCAAGATATAATTTAGTACGCATGTATCTTTTGATCTAGTCTTTTTCATGGAAATGCCATATTTCTCCATTTATTTTGAAGGATAGCTTTGCTGGATAGGTTAATCTTGGTTGGAAGTTATTTACTCTTAGAGCTTGAAATATTTCTACTTTTTCTGGTCTTTAGGATTTATTTATGTTGGGAAGTCTGCTGTGATTCTAATTGGTTTAACTTTATATGTGTTTTTTTTTCTTTTCTCTGGTCTTTAAAGTTCTGCATTTATTGTTTTGGTGGGGTTCTTTTTCTTTCTTTTTGTTGGATAGCTGGCAATTTAATAAGGATATGCCTTGGTGAGCTTCTTTTTTTCTTATCATAATTGTTTGGTATTCTTAAAGCATTGCTTACTTATATTTTAAACTTTTCTTATATTTGAAAATTTTTCTTCTATGATTTATGTAAGCATGTTAGTAAATCTATCTATGCTATAGGTCCTACTGTCATCTAGTAGCTGCTAGATAATCTTCTCTTATTCTATGATTTTATTTTTGGCTTCTTTGAGCTCTTTATTTCAATTCACTATTTTGTCCACAAAATCAGATACTCTGATGATCAGACACTTTGGTGATTTCTGCAATTTACAAATTCTATAAAGTTTTTTTATTTCAAGTATTTCTGTCTGACATCTTTTTGAGGATTTCATGTCATTGTTGAATCTGTCATTCAAATTTTTAACCATTTTGGTTAGCTCATCCAGTTTTTTACCTATTCCTCCTAAATTTACCATGAGCATATTGAGTGAGATTGCTGCAAACTTTTGACTCATTTTGTCTTTGAACTCATCTGTATTCTTCATCCATTCTGTGAACTTTTCATAGATTTCAGCTACCTGGTATTTGTTTTCTTCTCCCTTTGTAACCCCTTGCTCTGCCTTGGAAGGGTTGGGAGAGTTGGGGAATCTTCTGTTTCCTTACTTATCTTCTGTGAGTGAATGAAAAACATATGTATATATATTTACTTGAAGTGATTTGGACCCTCCCTGTGTTTTGCCTATAGATCTTCTGGTTATAGAGGCATCTGAGATTCAATGTTAAAACACTTCTATAGGATAGTTCTTATGGTTATACTTCCACCCTTTGTCTATCTGCTATGCACACTGTGATGGTTTATTATTTGTGATTGTTCTGTAGTGAGATAAATGAGGTGGCGTGCATAGAATGGGAGGTGGTTGGATGAGGAGTGTTAGACACTGAACGTCTGAAGGGGGAATAGTGGTAGATGAGTACAAAAAGTTGATGTGGGGTCTGATTCTATTGGGGTACTTTTAGTTGAGTTGGAAGTTAGTATTGAGAGTTTTCAGAGGATATTTGTGAGGGTAATGGTGACATAGAGGAGAAAGGAGGCTAAACTTTGTGATTGAGAAACGCTATGTAGTTGTCAGAACCTGCTGAGAAGAGCACAATAGGTTAGGTAAGGTATAGAAGAGCCAAAGGCTTATGATGGGGAACATGGAGCATTAATACTAGAGAAGATAAAAGTGGCTGTGAAGATGCTAAGTATAGGAAACTTAGGAGGAGGAGTTTATGTGTTCAGGAAAAGAATAAAAAGAGTTAATAATATTATGTTAACAATATTGTTTCAAGGTTTTGAACTGAAGAAACTACATAAGAAGCTAAGATGAGGGCAAGAACCTAACCACCTGTTAAATCAGAGCCAATGAGAGGACAAATACACACAAGTAACAACCTAATAAACACAGGAAGCCATTAAAGAACATAACATAACCCCACATTACCAAATAAATCAAGAAGCACACAAAAATTTAAACCTATATGATGGCTGATGGGAACACTACTTTTTATTTATTTATTTTTATCTTATTGAGTTTATTGGTACTTTTTAAGTATACAGCCCAATTACATTCATCATAGGGATCATGTACCTTTACATGACAGATCTTGATTCTCATTTTTCTCCCATACCCCTGCCCTCCCTTCCCCGCCTCCACCCTCAGGAACACAATTTAAATATTCCAATGAGACATTGCGTAAGAGATTCCCAAGTAGGTTTTTTGCCAGAGAGTCTAAGCACTCATACCCCAATAAATCTTCTGTTCCTCTCACTGCAATACTGAAGCTAACTCAACTCAGGACTTCTTTCAGCCAGGTTGCAGGCATTCTTGCAAAGTCTGATTCAGTCTAAGTTTGGGGGTTTGAAACATTTTCTGTCCCTATTCCCAGGTGTGATAGTAGAATTGGAAGATAGATTCAACAGCATAGCATTGTCTACTGAGTCAAGATCTTTCCTATGCAGTCAAATCAGCTACAGTAGTAGTAGTAGGCTAACTGTTACAGAGGTATCTATCTGGCTAGTTGTAAAATAACATATCATGAGATTCTGTTTGGGGTCTCCCTTTAGACTAGAGAAGAAATTTTCAGTTATAGTATAAGCATCATAACACCCCAAGTATTGACTCATAGTTAACATGCAGTAAGTAAATAGCTATGTACCCTCTAATGGTGAAAGAGAGCACGCCACAGTAATTTTATAAAATCAATTATTTGTAGCCCAGGGCTTCGGGACTGGGTAAAACCAGAAGAGAGAAAGAGAAGAAAAAAAAATTGTTTTAAAATTCTCTGCTATGTGGTGTGGGGAGGAGGAATAGGAGCAGGGCAAAGATTCCTAATGATGGTAAAGTTATGCTATATACTTAGATGGGGATAACAAGGAAAATTGGGTGCAAAATTGGCAGTGAAAATTGGGAAGGTAAATGATTCTATGACTGCTATAAATATTAGAGAAAGATTTACAGGGAGACAAGTGAACAGGGGGAGAAGAAAAGATAAGATACAAGTGAAAGAAAATGGTGAAAAGATATTCATAAAGTGGGAGGGATATAAAGGGACAGGGAGAATTCCCTTACTTTCTGTAAACTATAATGGAAGAAAAATATGAGAGGAAGGAAACACACACACACACACACACACACACACACACACATAAACAAATATGTCATATAAGAAAAAAGGGGCAAATACTGGAATATAAATGGGGACAAGAGTAATCAGAAGGAGGAAAATAACAAAAAGACAAAAAATAAAAAACAAAAAAATTTTAAAATACAATAAAATAAAAAATAACAAAAGAAAGTTTTCTTTTTTCTTTTTTTTTTTTTTTTTTTACAGTGTTATTCTTCTCCTCACCCTTGAGTTAAGGAGCAAAGCTCAAGCCAGGATGTATCTCTGTTTATGGTGGAAGTCTAAGGTGGTACTCTGTGCCCCCCCATGTGCTATATGCAGGCACCCGGTTACAGTGAGAATAAGGCACAACATGAGCTTCAAATCCTGTGCAACTCATACTGAACCTGGCCTCAGACTGCAGGAGCTGGGTCCATGTTCACCAGCTCCAGCCCCTTAGCCTGCTTTCCAACTGCAAGCTGTCACCCATAGCAATTCTCTCATCTCCACTCTGGGAACTTGATGGGGTGGACTGTGGCTCACAGCTAAGGGCCTGCTCTAGTACCCAGGCACAAACACTTAGCCCTTCCCTACAGTGGCAACACCACCAGCTCCTTTTTTGGGACTATGGTGTTGGGCAGCACACTGTGTTCACTCACCAACCATTGACAGTAGAAGGCCACTCTGGAGGCAAGGTCCCATGTTTTCCTCACTGGTTCCAATTGCCAATGATTCTCTCAGATCCCATGTGGTTCTGTAGTTTTGTAGTTCTTGATCTGGAAGCTTTGCCTCACCCTGTGTCTTAGTTTCTTTTCTCTCGCAGCTGAATCAAAATACCCAGCACTCAAAGTTAAAGGGGAAAGGGTTTATTTAGTTCACAGTTTATAGAGGTTTCAGTCCACCAAAGCAGGGTGGCATGACAGACAGACTTTGCAGCGAAGAAACATTTCCTGGTGACCCGAAGGTAGCAAAACCAACAAGAGATCTTAACAGTATCTTTCTGCCTCTTTTATCTTCTGCATATTACTTGGGGTGGATCAAATCAGACCCTTAATCTTAGTGCCCTTTATCTCAGCATTGCACCATAAATCAGTTACACACTGGATCCAGCCACCTCTGAAAAATCTCCACCTACGACCACACGAGGCTTTGAGGGGGTATCTAAACACAAACCACAACACCCTGTCTTCCTCCTGGCAACCAGCCAGGCTCCACTTAAGGTGCCATGGTCTGCAGGGATCCTCCTCCTCTGCAATGTGATTTCTTAGGTATCATTCAAAACTTTTCTCATCTCCTTTGTCAGTTTCCTCCTTGTTCCTGAGTAACCTCCTTTTCCTTTGATTTCTCTCCAAGCTACTGTTTAGCAGTCTAGACATTCCTGGAGAAGCTGAGTCAATGGAACTCATGGCTCCACCATTTCTTCCTTCTAAATTAAGTCTTGAAATGCATACATTTAACTAAAACTTCAATCGTTTTGGGTTTTTTAAAATTAAAAATCCTTTAGGTCTTTCATTTTTATTCTAATTAGTCTTAAGTTTGTGTTTGGAATTAACTGGGATGTTTTCTATTATTTTTCACCTGGGCCTTTGAGGAGCTAGCAAATAGAATGTCCAATGATTCCACGTTCATTGCAGCACTATTCACAACAGCCAAGAAGTGGAAACTATAAGATAACTGCCTTGATATGGCTGTCACCATTTTGGTTAGCAGCCCCATTTTATACCTTAAGTTTCCATTTCCTACATCACACGTCACCGTCTGTAAGTGAAACTGATGCACGAGCAAGGCTTGTCCATGTAAGAAATGGATCAAAACAATGACCCCTGAGTGGCTGCCCGTGCAGCTGATGCAATCCCTGACCCGCTTACACCACCCACCCGCTATGTAACCAAGCCCCTTCCACCCAGCTCTCTCTCTCTTCTTCCTCCTTCTCGGAGTAGGCCACTGTACCACAGTGGCTCTACAATACATCTCTCATACAGCTCTGTTGGTGCACTGCGTGATCTTTGGCAGGCACCGATTTCTTTCATTGATGCCGTGACTCGGATCGGGTGTTAACCGGCTCCTGGCTTTAACGCCAAGGGTATAGGGACCCCGAGCCTTGGCGTCCCAATCCTCCCACCCGACAAGTCATGTCTATTCACCCAGATGCCTCTATGTGCCCACCACTGGCCTCATTGACAAGTGAGTAACCAGCCTTTATTCACGAGCTTCTGGGTTTTGATTC
Organism: Fukomys damarensis; assembly: GCF_012274545.1. Taxonomy (NCBI): domain Eukaryota; kingdom Metazoa; phylum Chordata; class Mammalia; order Rodentia; family Bathyergidae; genus Fukomys; species Fukomys damarensis. The sequence goes on along the minus strand of NW_022900938.1, from coordinate 35,863,391 downwards.
CTGTGGTAGAGACTTCCCCTCCCTGTAAGAGACTTGGTGCATTTTCAGCCTCTCACTCAAAATTCCTGACATCAGGTCCCAAGTCTCCTATGGCCCATTGGCCCTAGCTCTCTGTTCCAGAGCGGTGATGATCCTCTTGAATGGAGCTTCTAATCTTGAGGTCTTCTGTCTCTCACCCAGGGATGCCTCCGTGTCTGACAGAAACCTCCTCTCTCCACCAGGGATCAGGACAATCCATTCCAACAGACTCCCACTTGGCTGTCTATTCAAAAATCTTATGGCCCTTGGCCTATGCCTGACCTAAAACCTAAATGCCTTATTAGGCTTTTTACTCAAATTTGGCCTCAATATTTAGATAACCAAAATAAATGGCCACCTAATGGCTCTTTCGATCCCTCACTCATCTGAGATCTTTACAACTTGTGAGCACACGGGCAAATGGAGTGAGATTCCCTATGTTCATTGTTTTTCCTACTTAAGAACTAAACCTTACCTCTGTTCTTCTCATCAGACTCATCATGTTATGCTTGCTAATAAAACCCTGAGTTCACCCTCTGCCCTTGAAGAATTTGATCCAGCAGATGAGTCTCCTCCCTACCGCTTTCAGAAACCTCCCTCACCTCCACCCCAACCTCAATCCAAGGGCCTTCAGGCCCTGATCATCCAGGCCCCTCGGGTCCTGTTACCTGCTCTAGGACCCAACACACTCCTGACCTAGGACCTCCTCCTACTACCAGCCATGCTGTTGCCCCCCATCTCAAGGTGGTGGGGGTTGAGGGTGTGGTCAGGGTTCATGTTCCCTTTTCTTTGACCTCTCACAGATTGAAAAAAGATTAGGCTCTTTTATGCCAACTCCACTTTTACCCATGAGTTCCAATATATCACGCAGTCCTACAGCACCCAGTATTCCCAGGCAGTTTCCCATCCAAGAACTAACTAGGCCCGACTCTGCTTAGCTTCCGAGATCAGACAAGATCAGGCACAGAACTGATGAATAGGTGAGGAAAGTAGGGCATGTATACCCGGTGGAATACTATTCAGCCATAGAAAGAATGAAATTGCATCACTTGTGACAACATGGACGGAACTGGAGGTAATTATGTTAAGTTAAATGAACCAGACCCAGGTAGACAAGTATTACATGATGTCATGCCTAGAATCTAAAAAAGCTGATCTCGTAAATGTTGAGAGTAGATTGGTCATTATCAAGGGCTAGAGAGAGTGGAAAGGTGTGGAGAGGGAAAAGGCTGGTCAGCGGGTACTAAGTTATAGTTAAATAGAAGCTCTGGGGGATTACTGCATAATATGGAGAGTATAGATAACAATTTTGTACTCTGCACTTCAAAAAGTAAGAAGGAAAGATTTCGAAAGTTTTCACCACAAAGAAATGATGAATGTTTGAGGAGATAAATGTTTAATCTGATTTAAACATTATGCATGTACACATGTGCTGAACATTATATAGTACCCAACTAATATATACAACTTTTATGTATTAGTTAAGAACAAAAAGCCTCATGGTTTATTTAAAATAAAAAACTACATAAAAGCATATCACAAATGTCTTCTTTATCAGTAATGCATTGCTACTACCATCAGCAGCAGCAATCCTGCAAAAAGTTTGAAATAAAGTTTTCTCTCTCACTTTGCCAAGTCTGAAATTATTTAAGAACTGGAAGTGGCCTAACATTTAGTTACTTAATGAAAATAGCATAGATTTCCCATTCTAGTAAAGTGATAGAAATCTCTATGACCTCATCAAATGGAAAGTAATGGCTTTGAAAATGCAGGAGAGGGAAGAAAAAGTGAATCATTTAAATTATTTTTGCAGTAGTAATTACACATTGTGATGTGCTGGTTTTATTTAAGAGAGTTTTGAATGGGATTGTACATTAGGACACACTTAATATCAGGGTAGTTAACCTGAGGACAAACAAGTGAGGATAAGCTTCTGATTATTTTCTTGTCCTGGAGAATTACCTGAACACACTTCTTCCAATAAACTCTTGATTTTATGTAAATGAGCAAAACCTCTGCACTGAAAACAGCCCAAATCTAAAGTAAGTTTTTTGAGAGCAACTGGCAATAAAGGTAGCTTTATTTATTACCTCTACCTTATTTTTTTTAAAGTGATAGAGAAGAATATGGGTAGAAGTGGCCAGTTTGAGCACATTGTTTAATTTCCCTGAACCCTGGCTTTATGATCTATAAAGTGAGCACACAGAAGTCAAGGATAACAAACTCAGGTCCTTACAGGGGTCTGGCATCTATCCGTGTGAAGCTTGCCTGATTGGGGAGAAATAATAGGACGTTACTGAGGACTGTGATAAACTAGAAGATGCCTGACTTTCCTTAAAGCATTTATATTCACAATTTTATAATTTTGAGACCTGGGTTTAGTCAGTAGGTCTTTGGCTTGCTGCCTCTGGAATGAATGATTGATAAGGTATAATAAAACATAGTCCATGATAGCAAATCTTTCTTTTGAGAAATTGCTTTAAAATGTCTGTATACATATATGTGTGTGTGCATATTAATTATACAAAAAACGTGTTTCATTGTGGCATGTTCATGATTACATCCACTCCATTTTAACTCTCTCTTATCCTCTATACCCCCTGGTCCTCTTTATCTTTTCTGATGGTCTCCCTTCTATTTTCATGACCTCTCTCACACTTCCTTTTTCTCTCCTAGATTCCACATGTTAGATAAAACATATTATACTTACCTTTCTGAGTCTGGTTTATTTTGCTTAACATGATGATCTCCAGTTCCATCTATTTTTCTACAGGTGATACAATTTTGTTTTTCCTTATGGCTGAACAATATTCCATTAAAAATCCATCTTCTCAGCTATTGTGAATTGTGCCACAATAAACTTGTGTATGGTAGTGTCTCTCTAATATGTTAACATTAATTCTTTCTGGTATATATCAAGGAGTGATATAGGTGGATTCTATGATAGTTCTGTGTTTTTGTGTGTGTGTGTGTGTGTGTTTTTTTTTTTTTTTTGACACAGAGTCTCACTATGTAGTTGAGACTGGCCTGGAGCTCACTATGTAGCCTAGGCTGGTCTTGAACTCATAGTGATCCTCCTGTCTCAGCCTCCTGAGTTCTGGGATTAAAGGCGTGTGCCACCATGCCCAGCTTATGTTTGGATTTTGAGACACTTCCATTCTTATTTCCATAGCAATCTATGCCAACATTACCAGAAGCAGAGTACAGTGGTTCCCCTTCCCCCATACCTTTGCCCACACTATTTTTTTGTATTATTGATGATAACCATTTTGACTAGGGTAAAATGGGATCTCAATGTAATTTTTTTTGCGTTTCCTTTATGGCTAAAGATACCGAACATTTTTTTCACATAATTGTTGACCATTTGTACTTCTTCTTGAAGTGTCTGTTCAATTCATTTGACCATTTATTGATTAGATTATTGTTCATTTGGTGTTGTTTTAAGTTCCTTATATGTTCTGAATATTAATCCTGCTGGAAGAGTAGGTAACACAGATTTTCTCCTACTTCAAGGTCTTTTCACTTTGCTGATTGTTTTTGTTGCTGTGCAGAAGCCTTGTAATTTGATTCAATCCCATTTGTTGATTCTTATCATTTCTTGAGGTATTGGAATCTTATCATTGTTTGTGCTTATATATTGAAACATTTCCCCTATGTTTTCTTCCAGAAATTTCAAAGATTCGGCTCTTATATTTAGGTCTTTGGTTCATTTTGAGTTTATTTTTGTATAGGGCAAGAGATAGGAATCTAGTTTCAATCCTCTACATACAGATGACCAGTTTTCCCAGCACTATTTGTTAGAAGCTATCTTTTTTCTGACTCATATTTTTGGCCCTTTTGCCAGGAAACAGATGACTTTAGTTCCATAGTTTTATTTCTGTGTTTTCTAGTCTAGTCCATTGATCTGTTTTTCTATTTTATGAAAAAATAAAACAAAAATTTATAACAAGATAATAAAAGAATAACAAGATATTGCACCATGTACCATTATATTCAGCATAGTTTTTCATAGTTCAAGACATGTACAAAAGGATTCTTTCTTATGAAGAAGAAGCAGACAATAGCACAAAAATTTTTAAAATGAAGTAAGAGAAACTACTAGAAAAAATGAAATAAATTAGCCTAATATTAAATACTTTTGAAACAATGGAATACATAGTTTGGGGAATTACTATTATTGTTTCAGACAGGGTCTTGCTATGTAGTTCTAGCTTGTCTTAAACTCACTGTGTAGTTCAGGCTGGCCTCAAACTCATGGCCTCAGCCTCCCAAATGCTGGATTATAGGTGTGCACCAGCATACCTGGTGACTTCTATCTTTTTCATACATGCAAAGAAAACACTCAGGCATAGTCAGCATTGTTCCAATCTGCATGCGGTGACTCCAGTGGATTTCAGGTCCATCATTTTAACCACCTGGCCACAACTACATGCCCTTAAGGATTTCTAAAAATAGGATCTGTTCAAGTAATTGACTTAGTGTCTCTTGGCTCCAAATTTGCCCTTTTGCTTGCTCTGTGAAAATTAAGCTGGGCTCTTTAGTTTTCTTTTGCCACTGGGCACATTGTGGAGGATGCCAGTGGAGATACTAGAGAGACACTTACATAGAAGGTTTAGCCTCATGATCCAGTGAGTTCTTTTGGCAGGCTGTCTTTAGCTCCTGTAGGAACACAGCTTCTCCAGCACTGAGCTCCTACAGCATGAGTGACCTTTTAGACACCCAGCTCCTGCAATGCATTGTGTCCAGAAGCTTCCCCAGAACCCTTGAGGCATTTTTGTAGCAAGACCTCTCTACTGAGACTCCTCTCTTTGAACAGCTTTCCCTGATGCCATACAAGAAAGATTTCAAAAAAGTCCCACTGGTAGGCATCAGTGACCCCTTTGCCATTCATAAGCCAAAATGATATACTCCAAAATGTCTTAGTTCAGGCTGCTATGACAAAGTGCCTTAGACCAGGTGGATTATAAGAAACAAAAATTTATCTTACAGGTTTGGAGGCTAAAAGTCAAAATTAGGTATGGTGGGCTGTCTTCCACATTGCTGACTTTTGTTTTGTCTTCACAAGGCAGAAAGGAAGCTAGAAAACTTTGGGCATTAATCCCCATTAGATAGTCCCACCCTTGGGACTTAATTACTTCCCAGAGGCCCCACTAACTGGGTCTGGGTCTGAGTCCTGGATGGAAGAAGTCCTATCTGGCATGCTCTATCTTGATTTTAGGGGTAGTGGTTGATCCTTATATCTGCTATTTCTGTATTTAGAGTTCACTTCTTGCTGGTCACTTTCTTGTCTAATAGTTAATAACACTTTATTTTAGACTTTTTCTTGTTCAAATTACAGTGTGGATTCTGTGTCACTCTTTGAACCAAAGGAAATATCTTGGAGCTTGTATCAACTTTCCCATTGATATAGAACATTCCCACCCATTCTAGACAAGCTATCTCCACCTATCCCTACCCAGAAATCACCAGGCCTTACAATATATATTCAACTCTGTCAGTTTGAGTGAAGTATTAACTATCTAATAGAGGAGATACCTGGGAATATGAAAAGGAATATGGTTTCCTCATGATTAAACAGTCAAATTTGGAGCTGGGACAAGAATTTTGCTATTTTAGCTCTCAATCCAACGTTCTTTCCTCTCTGCTACGATGACATTATTCATCAAAACTATCAATTAAGCAACTAACTATTTGCATGTGGTCTTAAAAGATATTCAAATTGTAAAAATTTGGGCCTAGGTATACTGCTCCCATAGAATGAGCAGGGATTAGGGAAAGTAGAATTTAGCATCAGAGAAATGTGGACTGCTTATCACCTGTGGGGTCTGGGGAAAGTAGCACAACATTTTCTTAAAATAAAAATATCCACATGATAGGGCTGTTATGCAGAAGAAACAAGCACATGCACAAGTCCTTCTCATCACTAGACAGAGAACAAGACAAATAAGGCTATTAAATCATGCCAAACCAAATCCATTTCACTAAAAAATTTTCTCAATTTACATATTTCTCCCATATGCATTTTAAGGGCATTTTTTAAAATGGGGCTTTTCATTATTTTCTCCCTGACCTGCCACTGTTCCTGCTTGCCAACAGTGAATATGTGCCTTTCAGAATAATGTAGGATGAGTCAATCAGAGCCACTGAGAGAGAGGTGAGTTCCATGCTACCTCATTCATTCTTCTTTTGCATAATCAATGTGAATAAATGGAAAGCTAGTAGTATTCAGTAGGGTCACTTTCCTGTCTGTCAGACACCATTTGCACAGAGTCATTCAGGCCATTCAGAGTAATTGTCTTCTGAGACTGATGTCTGATGTTCCAGGGCTGAGATTCATGCAGCCACATAAATTTCCTTGAACTTACATCCTAGCTGTCCTGGAATCGCACTTTGGAGGCTTCTTATTTGATTAAGAGATTCAAGTTCCATGAATTACATAGTATCACACATTTCATTTAAATGTTCTACAATTTTTTAAAAAAGAGTGTATATAGGTAATAAAGAGTATTAAAATAATAATTATCATCCAGTATTGTGTCTTATAAATGATGTATTCAATACATATTTTCTCATTTAACCTTCCCAGTCCCACTGCATGTGATCACTATTATCTACACTTTACAAGTAAGAACAGTTACAAAATTAAAGTGTGGAAAGGCAATGGGCTTGCCCAATGATATAGAAGTCATTTTGGCTTTAAAAGAATGTTTTCAGTTCCCTACCTTACCTCTTTTGGTTTGTTATGTTGACCTCCATTTTGAAACAAACAGCATTTATATTCTGTGATGGAATAGTGCTTACTGCTTCCTACTACTTCCAGAGCCAAGAGTGTGGCCTTTTTCTGAATACAATTACTTTCCGGTTTATCCACACACCAATTATACTCAAGAACAATGCATCATTTGCTATATTATAGGCCTATTTTATATTTTGATGCTCAGTTATCTTCAAGTTTATCAAAGCCATAGTTTTGTTTTTTGTTTTTGTTTTTCCTGGCTACCTCAGCTCGAATCTGAATTGACCAAACTTTGGAAATAGTTTTTCTGTCTTGAAAGAGAATTATAATGTATACCACCTCCCCTCAAAAAAGACACCCTCTGTATTTTCTTAACCAGAATGGGCCTTCATCAGGAAATTAAAAAGGATTAAGGCAGAAAAGTAGAGAATTGGAATTAATGTGAGCATCTCTTCTCTTTGTTCCTTTGGTTTTTTTGTTTGTTTTGTTTTGTACCAGGGATGCAACTCGGGGCCTTGCACTTGCAAGGCAGATGGCAGCACCACTGAGGTAAATCCACAGCCCTACTCTTTGTTCCTTTGACCCTCTCCATCCCAAAAGGTTTTTGTCCAAAAATTCAAGTTGTTAAAAAACACATCTTGCAACATTTCAAAATAATTGTATTTAAAGATGTTTATTTTAAACTATTTTCAAATAAAATTTAATGTTAAAAAATATAGTGTGTCATGCCAGTGTCTCATTCTAAATGCTTATTTGCAGTACTCTTACACAGCAAGTGATTTGTAGAAATAAGATTCAAGAGTCACTAGAAAAATAAAGGAATGGATATATTCTGGTAATTTAAATAACAGTGCATAGTAGAAATGTATGAGATACTGATTTTAGAAAAACATAATCATATGTACAAAACTGCATGTGTCAATTCTTTTACTGAAATCTTCAGAAGATTCAGACATTAATACAAAACTGGTCCTAGACTGGGGATATACTTGGGCTCTCTGGAATAACTAAACAAAAAACTGTGAACACTTTTCTGGACCAGTGTATACTGCATTGGGTCCCCACAGCAAAACCAGGTGTGGACTAAAAAAGTAAGAATTATAGACACAAAATAAGGAAAAAACCCTTCATGAAAAAAATAAATTATAACAAACTGAAATATTAACACTCTTAAGATCTCGAGCTAATAAACAAGCTGAAAAAAATTATAAAATAGCTGTTCAAAATGATTAAGTAGACAACAGAATAGACATATGTAGAAGAAATAACACACCATTTACAAAGAATAGATGTTAGAAAAAATAAAAATTAGTACACCTACCAATGAAAAAAATTATTGGAACAGAAATCTCAAAGCCTGGCATATCAGTATCTATTGCTACAATAACGCTACTGTCACGGGACTTCAGAGACACAAACCTTTCCTATTCATGTGCAGAGTGCAGCCAGAGGAGACAGGTGGCTTTGCTGACCTTGACTGAGCTCACTCACTTCCTGGGGGCTGAATGGCTGTTGGCTGATCTAGCTGGCTTCAGGGTGACTGCAGCAGTGAGTCTTGGATTCACATGTGCCTCATCCTCCAGCAGACCCGCCTGGGAGTGCTACTGCGATGAGGGGAGAAGTGTGTTACAATGTAGCTCTGGAGTGGTCCCCAGAGTTTCATCTGTTACGGGTTTGGTTGCCAGCCTGTGGTGCTGTTGAGAGGTGATAGAAGCAATAGAGGTGGGGCCTGGCGGGAGGAAGTTACATCATTGGAGGGTGCCCAGGAAGGGGGCATTGAGACTCCAGCCCCTCCTTCTCTCTTGGGTTCAGCCACTACATGGTGAGCAGCTTTGCTCTCCTATGCACTCCCCATCATTGCATCCTGCCTTCCACAGGCCCAAACTGATAGGGCGAAGTAACATGGACTGAAACCTTTGAAACTGAGCCAAAATAAATCTTTCCTCTTTTTAAGTTGTTTACCTTGGGTATTTTCTCACAGTGATGGAAAGCTGACTAACAAAGTGCAAGGACAACTGGAACACTCATTTCTGCCTCCTTTTCTTGTTCAAAATAGTGACATCTTCTGGGAAGATGGTAGACTGGTGAATAGCAGGGAAATAGGCTCTCTGAGATTTGCTGTCCAGACACTGGAATATAGCAATGTGAGGAAGAGAAGGAGGGAAGTGGGTCTGTGGGACCTAGCAAGGACTGTGACAATTGAAGTCCATAGGGAGAATGAAGTGAGAGACTTCTAAGAAATAGGAGACAGCAAACAGTGCTTTCTCTCTGAGTCCTATTCACTGCGTGGTAAGGGTGACTCAAACCTGCAGACACACAGTGACTTCCATGAGCACAGAGACCTCCATGGAGAAATGCATCAGTGGAACTGAGCAGTAGATGCAGTGGACTGTAGTGGCTGGTGAGTTATTCAGGTTCAGATGTGCTCCAGAAAAAGGCAGTTGGCCAGTTGCCATCTTGGAGAAGAGTCAACAGAGCTCAAAACTCAGAATGGTTTCAGGCTACCTCCTTCAGTTGGCAGAAGATCAAGGAGACAAGTTTAAGCTGCAAAAAAGCATATGGAGTGTTGCAGTGTGAACAAATCAGGTTCCAGCCTCACAGCAAAAAACCACCCTGAGCTTCAGAACTAAAGGTACAGGCTTGCTGTGATTATCCAATGCCTCACTGTAAATCTATAGCTGACTTGTTGGGATTAATTAACATGCATTTTGATTCTGTCTGCCAACTTTGTCTACCAGTGACAGCAAAGACATGCCTTGAAGTGAACTTTTTTCTCTTATTTTCTTCTTCTTTTTTCTTATTTTTGTCTTATTTTTTTCTTGATTGTTTGTTCTTATTTTTATATAAGTGTGAATATTGTTTCTCGTTATTTATTGTTGTTTTTCTGTTCTGTTCTTATTTTTATTTCTTCCTACTTTCTTTCCTTCCTGTCTTCCTCACTAATTTCCCAACATTTGCTTAATCTTTCTCCAGGTTTGCTTTCAAATGCTTCCTGTTTTTTTAAAATTTCTCTATCTCCCCCAACCTCTTTTAAATTTTCTCCCATGTGGGTAAAATCACCATATCAAAGTCTGTATTTAATAATTATTGATTGTACTACTTTAGATTGTACTACTTTAGCACTAATACAGTTGAAATGGATGACCTCAATACTCCACTATCACAAATAGATCAACTGAGACCAAAAAAATCAACAAAGAAATGTCAGAACTGAACCAAACTTTTGAACCAATGAACTTAGTAGATATTTACAGAGTATTCTAACCTACAACATCAGAATAGACATTCTTCTCAGCTGCACATGGAATATTCTCCAAAATACACTAGCTCACAGAATATACATAAGTGTAAAGGAATTGAAATTATCTCATGCATATTATCAGACCACAGTGCAATGAAATCAGAAATCAAAAGCAAAAGAAACCACAAGGATTTCATAAACACATGGAAATTAAATAACACCCTCCTGAACAACCTATGGATCACAGGTGAAACTAAAGAAGAAATTAGTCTGTACAATTAAATGATAATGCCAATACAGCATCTCTTATAGGACACATACAGAGAGAATATAAAAGCACACCAGGAACAAAAGACAAAGTACTTGCTAAGGTACAAGTAGGTAGATGAAAGCAAAATTTCCATCAGCAACAACATATATAGAGCACAATGCACTAATATGAGCACTAAGCGAAAATAACTGTCAGCCTAGAACTCTATACTTTGCAAAAGAATCACTTCAAACTAAAGACAATTTTCAGACAAAGCCCATGCTATAGAGCTATTAGATAATGTGCTTTAGAAAGAAAACAAATAAAGTCCAGAAGAGAGGAAGGAGATCTGAGAAGTAACACTAATGGAAGCATTGGCAAATATAAATATTTACATTATTGTTAACTGTAAATTAAATAATAATCATAATGACTAATGGAGGGATGCATGAGAACAGGGTAGATTATATGAGAAATATGAAGTAGTAATTAAAGTGTTTCAGGTTCTTTCCTTCTGTTATGCAGGAGAAGAGTATAGTTATCAATTAATCTTAATTTTGTTAAGTCAGGTATGCTTGTTAAAATGTAAGGGTAACTATTAGAATAATAGAAATAGAATTTATAATTTTCAAAGCAACAGAGGGAAATGGGTCTATGGAGAACTTAAAAGATTCTATAGAAAGTAGAAAAGAAATGAAAATAAGCAAATATACTATATAATATGTACACATAAAAATGAAAGGAGAATATATATATTCTAATTATATGCTGATATATAATATATGTTATAGAGAACTAAAACTAAAATAGGAAAAACATGAGTAAAACTATACTGGTAATGACATTATTTGTAAATGTATTAAATTCATATGAAGATTTAAAAAAATCTGTATTGTGTACTTGATACATTCCAAACATAACAATTTGGAAAGCTGGTAAAGTGCAGTATCTACAACTGATGAAGAGTTTGTATTCAGCAAATATAAAGAACTAAAATTAGCGAGACAAAGATGAAAACCTTTAATTTTACCCCCAAATTGTAGGCCCAAGTCAATATGCTGCAGGCAAGTTCTGTCCCACCAGACGGGTGGCTGCATAGTGAGTGACAAGGCAGGGGGCTGAGAAGCTGTTCCGGTTGGGCTCCTGATGGCCTAGCTCCCTAACTGCCTGTGGCTCACATTCCATCTTCCAGCCCTAGGTAAAGTGGCCTTGACCCTGAGGCATGGCATGCTGGGAAATCAGACCTGCTGCCGACAAACAGTTCTGTGAATCTGTGAAAGGAGAGGGGGCGAATTTTTTTTGAACTCAAGGAAAGTTTAGTTGTAACCACCACCACCATCCCTAACACACCTAGATTTATTCCTGCCATGGCCAGAGAAAGTGGAGAGATACAGCGAATACTTCATAAAATGGCAAATTCCAGGCCCTGAAAAGTGATGAAATTTGAAAGGTGCTTGCTTCTAATTTGAGTTTAAATTAAGTGAGAGAACAGTGTGTTTCATGGCATTCTTTTAACACGACTAAATGCAATCAATTGGTTAAATATTAATTCTTTTCTAGAGGAGAAAACCTTGGTTATGCAAGCTTGGTCACGTGTACATTTGGGTTAATGCTTCACTTCAGGTATGTCACAACTTTTCAAAAGTGTGACTCTTTTAAACACTTCACCTTGCCTTTGTATCTTAATGTTCTATTTTTGCAACAATTGTTATTACAATGATTATTTGTTGTTGCAGTGTTTGTTGATGTCCCTGACTTCTTCACGTTAGTGACTATATTTAAAATCTGTAGTTATATTTCAAACATAAAGAAATATACAGATGTAATAGGTGCCTGAATACTTACCACACAGATTTAACAACTGTTAACATGTTGCTGCATTTAATACAAATTTGTTTAAAAGAAAGATTTCATGAAAGCTCTGTTCACTTTCTTTAGATTATCTGTGCCTTTTAATTCACTTTTTAGGAACCACTCAGGTACAGAGAGTATGTTGAATATGGATCACCTTCCGAGGCAAAATCACAGTAAGTGGTGTGTCTGAGATAAGTTAAATATAAAGTACACACAAGGCACATTCTGAGGATTAATGTAAGACTTTGTGATGAGATGATTTTGAAATCAGCTTTAATTAAGACTGGACCATCATTCTAATGGGGCCATCGTCTTCATCAGCATTTACTCCCATGACTTTGTAGCTGGGAGGACGTGGTTCTGAATTCTAATGTCACATTCCTCACTATAGAATCTCAGGTACTTATCTCGTTTAACCTTTATAGCTTCAATTTCCTTAACTGAAATTTGGGGAAACAGTAATACTTGTCTCACAGGGTTGTTCTAAGGATTAAATGAGATAGTGTGGGAACTGCTACTACTGAGGCTGAAATTCATCAATGATGTTAATGAAATTCTTCTTGTCTTTTAATTATTTTTCCTTATCCTTCACATGTCTAGTCTCAGCTGAGCATGGCTATTTTTTTTAACATAGAGGAAAAACTTCTGAATTTTTATTCTTTACTGTTACTGTATTGATTTGTACTTGTCATGCTTTATTTCCAACACAATAATTTTTCTTTAGTTTCTTGTCTGACACCTTGTGCCTCACATTTTCTTTTCTTAGATAGCAAGAACAGAAAAATTGTAAAATTTGAACCCAGCGATATTCTGAGGTCCAGCATCTTCAGCCTTGAATTGCTCTGTTGACCAGGCCACTTGAGGCGCTGCTGAGCAGCGCTGGCTTCTCACTGTTGTCTGTGGCTCTTCTGATGCTCTGGTGCTGGCATTACGGTCAGTTATTAGGGAACAATACATTTAACCTCTGGTCACACTGTGGACATAAATTGCAGTAAGAAACACCATCAGAGAAGTCAGAGGAGGTGTAAGTTAAATTTTTTCATTTGGATGTTGCCAGAAGGACAAGCTGAGACTAAAGACTTCTTTCTCATCATTACTCAACTCCAAAGCACACTTAACATATAGTAGCTTCCTAGTGATCACTTACCGCGTGGTATATGCATGATTTCTCCCACGTGAAGTTTCCATTTACCTGCAAACAGTCCCTTTCTGGGATGGTTGACGATGGCCAAGTGATTCCCATTAATCAGTGTCCTCACTACCTGAAACTTGTTCTTTCGTATTTTAAACCATTGTCCAAGAAGAAATTTCTTTATAAATACTTTACACATTTACTTTAAATATTGTAAAATGTAATTATGGAAAAAAATAAAATTTTGTAAATAAGAGTTATTTTCCCAATGCTCATTTCCACTTCATAAACAGTCCAGATGTTGATGCTCTGTAGGTACCAGATAATATGCTATTGTTTTATAGTTCTGAATATCAAGCACAATTACAAAAATTTTTACAAAATGACCACAGCGACTGTGACATCCCCTTGGACTGAGAACAAGAGACTGGTCCTGTGCAAGCGCTGGAGGATGCCGAAATCCTCCCCTCACCACGGCATTAGTCAGCCCCCACTGCATCCACCCTAAAAGGAACGTTCTCTTGGCAAAGCCTTCCCCTGCCACCTCTCTGGCCTTGCTGGATGAGTCTAGGATAGACAGAACTCTGCATTTGAGCAGAATCATGAAGGAAAAATACCTAGAAGAACAACTCAAACACTGTAATATCATAGTATTTGTATTAGGGATGCAGTCCCGCATTGCTTATGGTAATTTATAATAGATCAAATACATGTGAAACATGTTACTAAGCTCCTTTCTGTGAAGGTGGCCCTTTTCTCAACATTCCTATCTGTGTGCTGGGGGATAGAATTGGAGGGGGGAGTTAATTGAGATTCTTTGAATAGGAATTTTGAGTTCTTAGTAAGGCAATGTGAGTGGAAAAAAATAAAGATTTTTAGATATGATTATACTTTTATCAACATCAAAACCTAGGTCTAGTGAACTAGAAGACAGAGATTGCTAGAAGCCAGGGAGAATTCAGGTTACGATTAAAGGAAGTTCACTTAAGATGGAGAAAATGAACAAAGAGGGTCTCACCTTCTAGTTTGAGACCATGAGTGCAGAACAGCCAGGACAAGCAGACCAAGGCCTTTGGTTACCATTTACCTTCGGGGATGAAATCCAAGGGACACAGTGCTGTACAGATGCAGTGATACATGGCTCAGCCTGAGAACTCTGGAGCCAGGTGCTGCACCCTTCTGTGTAACTCAGGTGAGGCTGCAAGTCTCCTGGAGAGCTCCACCGCCGACTCAGACCCACATCCCTCATGGTGGGGAGAGTGCAGGCATTGTGCTCTGTGACACATGGATGGGCTTGGCTGCATCTTGGAGAAGCCTTTCGGAAGCTCACCGGCTATGCCCAAGGGACCACAGATCCCTCCCCAAACAGGGCACAGAGCTCGGTTGGCCCCCTCAGAGCAGAGCCAAAGGACTAGACCATGAACTCTGCACACAGAACCAGAAGTGCTGCTTCCTCATTGATGAGAAATCCAGAAAACCCCTTCCTACCTGCCTTACGTGGTAGATGTCCTATAGTAGGAGCAGCAGGCAGGAGTCAGAAATCAGATAGGGCAAAGACCTGAGAGAAAATATTCTATTGAGACTGTAAGCAAATACATAAAGAGGTGGTTAATTGAGAAGTTTAAAGTCACTGCCTCTGCTCAAACTTCAAGGAAGCTGGACATAGTAAGATTAAATAGGTGATAATAAGATACATTTTCTCTGCACATGTTTGCCAGTGTTAAACTCTAACACATCTATACTTTGAAGGAAGGAATAGTGGTTTTTGTCTGTATTGTTTTTTATGGTACTAGTGACAGAATCCCAAGAGTACTGAGCCCTTTTTATTTTGAGATAGTGTGTCCCACTAAGTTGCCCAGGCTGGCCTAAAATTTGAGATTCTTCTACCTCAACGTCTCAAGTAGCTGAGATTACAGGCATGCACCACCACGTGGGCAGAGTTGCATATTATTAAATAGCTCTCCCCTTGCATAAAGGAGTTGAGGCAGTTACAGTGTGTGTATTAGAAAATGAGCACTTCAAGAAAGATCAAAAGACCCAAGAGAGCTTTATTATTTGACAAGAAGAGACTGCTGAAGACATACTTACTCAATATATTTCAACATAAAGAAAATTGGAATGTATGATAAGTTGTAGCTTCTCTATTCATGGAATGTCAATATTTTCACAGAAGAAATCAGAGAAGCAGGAGCTGTTTTATTCATTCATTTATTTCAGGCATTTCCTATGCTTTTTGGAATATGAAGTATATTTGGTTAATATTTATTGAATGAATAAATGAAAAAAATAAGTATTCTGCATAGCATTGGAATAGTCAGCACAAGATATGTCTGCAGCTCTTTCAAAACAGCCCTGTGCCAAATGGTGGAGTCAGGGGAGTCCAGTATGGAAAGACAGGTTCTGGTACCCCATCCTTACTCTTAGAGACCCGTCAAAATCAGCGGAGCAACATAAACGAGTACTGTGCATTCTCATCCTGTTTCCCTCGGAGTTTGAGGTTGCAGTGTATGTGTGTTCCAGGTCCAAAGGGATTGGTTCTGGAGAAGAGAAGGATGATTGCGCTGAAGGGGAACAGACAGTAAAGCACTTTTAAATTTGTGTTCCATTAAACTTACAGTAGGTAGGGGAGTGGGAAGGGTAGGGGAAAGGAAATAGGAAAAGAGAAAATATGAGAAAAGGAAATAATGGAAACAAAGCCTTTGTAAATAGGGGAGGGTAGCGGGTGAAGGGAGGGAGGGGTATGGGGAAAAATGAGAACAAAGATCTGTCATGTAAAGGTACAAGATCCCAATGATGAATGTAACTATACTGTATGCTTAAAAAGTACCAATAAACTCAATGAGAAAAAACTTACAGTGTGTGCTGAGTTAAAGAATTTTTTAAAATGAGCCCAACAATGAATTTTGAATAGCACAGTTAAACTAAACTATTGAAAGAGTTAAGATCTCCATTCATTAAATGTAAATATTTAAAGTGAGTTATAATTAGTAAAACCCTGTTCTGGCTTTTCTTTCTTTCTTGCCTTTAAATATCAGAAACCTGAAAAACTGAAAGCTACCAAGGATCCATCTGAGAAATTCTAGTGAAAATACTTGAGAATAAAAACTAACTAGCCTCATAAAAGCTCACTGAATTGGGTACTCTTTTTGTTGCCTCTCTGTATTTTATACATTGTTCCCCAGGCCAGGGCCTCTCGTGTTCTGCTTACTCTCATGCACAGAGGCAGTTTTCAGGACTACGTCTTTCCTCAGGACTCAGCCTAGGTATCACACCATCCTTACAGGTGCCTGTGTCCCCCAGTCTGGCTTTTGTGCCTCTCTGTTAAGTTTGTATAGTGTGTGTCGTGTTCTTTACCTCTCACCGCTCTTCACCACTGTGGAGAAAATCCCTTTAAGTTAGACACCATAGGTCTCAAACTCTCAGGATTTCTCATAGTCCCTGGCCTAGGATGGATGCCCAGGAAGGTTCTGGGAACTCCAGACTCAGCCACACCTCTCCCCAGAGCGATAAGAGCATTGTTAGGGGGTGGGGAGATGGTTCTAAGTCCCCACGTTAAGTCTCGCAGACTCTGTAGAAATTATGCCAACCAGCCGCGGGAGACCTAGGGCCATTTAGTGGCCATTTAGTGCCAGGACTCCAACAGCAGGGGTTCAGAGGCAGAATTAAGCTAGATGGAAACTTGTCATGGGAACAAGAATAGGAAAATTCTGGCACAGTGGGAAAGAAGGGGGAAGTGAAGTGTATCCGCAGATGCCAGAAGCCGTGGAGCATGGATCTGGTGAGCTGGTGCAGGACCCTGCTGACCTCAAGACTGTCCAGTCATGCAGCCTTGCTGGCACATAGCATTAAAAAAAAATTCTGTGGCTGACCCTGAGTGGCCTTGTACACTCCTGTGTACATGCTTTCTAAAAACAAAACCTTTTCCCAGCTGGGTAGGGTGATGGCCTTTTGCAACGTAGTCAAAGAAAGAAAATGTTGAGAAACAACCTGCTGTAAAAGTCAGATCAAGTTTCAAGAAGACTGAAAACTGGAAAGAATAATGTTAGATTGCTCAGAAGATATTAATTAATACTCTATTTTTATAAGCTCCACAAGACTATTCTGAGTTTCATTCGAATGATGACCATTCATCTTAGTGGCTAGGAGAGTTGGTATACAGAGCCCGTACAGCTTAGTTTGTCACTGTCTAGAACTGTTAGCAACCAAGGTCATTGGTTGAGAGAACCTGCACTGGAAACAGATATGTTAATTACTCTACTTAATTCACTGATGTAATTCATTACCTAACATTTACCTAATTAGCTAACATCTGCACTTGTCAGAGGCAGTGCTAAAGGCCAGACTGGAATTTGGTGGTCTTCCTCATTATAGCCTAAAGATAAATGGAGAGCTATGGCATAGAATACCAAATAAAAGTATGCAGGTCCCAGTGGCAACTGGTGGGAAGGTTGAGAAAATTTCCAGTGATGGTTGAGAAAGACCAGCAGGTAGAGCAGCTTGAGGTAAGTCACAAGGTAAGAGACATATGTAGAATTATAAATGAAAAGCAGGAATCACTGGCCCAGGTTAAAAAGACAACACACATATTCAGGCTGATTTTGCCTCATGATTGTCATCACCTTTTCCAAAATAGGTTTCCTCAGGGATTTGGGAGTATCTTGGGCAAAAGTGTAACTGTCTCTCTTTTTTTCAAAAGAACAAGAATAGTCCTTTGTCTGAGGAGCAGCTGGTAAAAAGTTTTTCCCACATTGTAGGTTGTCTCTTAGTTCTGTTCATGGTTTCTTTTGCAGTGCAGAAGCTTTTTAATAAGATGAGATCCCAGTTGTTGATTCTTTCGGCTAGTTCCCGTGCTACTGAGGATTTGTTCATAAAGTCTTTTCCTATGTCAATGTCTTCCAGAGTTCTGCCTAACTTATCTTCCAGCAAGTTTAGTGTTTTTGTTTTTATATTTAGATCTTTAACCCATTTGGATTTTAATTTAGTGCATGGTGACAGATAAGGGCCTAGTTTTAATCTTTTGCAGATTGAGATCCAGTTTTTCCAACACCATTTATTAAAGAGGCTATCTTAATACATAAAGAACTAAAAACAACCAGCCCCCCCAATATAAAGACCCAATTCAAAAATGGGCATCTGAAATGAACAGACATTTCTCAGACAAAGAAATAAAAACAGCAAGTAAATATATAAAAAAATGTTCCACATCACTGGTCATTCGAGAGATGCAGATGAAAACAACACTGAGATTTCACCTCTCCCCACAAAGAATGGCTGCTATCAAGAAATCACACAACAAATGTTGGCACTGTTGTGGGGAGAAAGGAACCTTTCTCCATTGTTGGTGGGAGTGCAGACTGGTGCAACCACTATGGAAGTCAATATGGAGATACCTCAAAGAACTAGGATTAGATGTTCCATTTGACCCAGCCATCCCTCTGTTGGGTATCTTTCCAAAAGAATTAAAAGAATCATACCACAGTGATATATGTGCACCAATGTTTATAGTGGCACAGTTTGTAATAGCTAAAACTTGGAAACAGCCCATCTGCCCATCAATTGGAAACTGGATAAAGAAGATGTGGTTTTTCTATAAAATGGAATACTACTCAGCCATAAAGAATGATAAAGTTGATTCATATGTAAATGGATACATATTGAGGATATACTCCTAAGTGAAATAAATAAGGCACACATGAGTAAATACTGAATAGTTTCTCTAGTGTGAAAAAATTAAATAGTACTCAAGATCCTAACAGGACAATTAGCAATGTGAACTAGGAAGAAAAGGACCAAAGGTGTAGGGACAGTGAGAAGGATAGGGAAAGGGGAATAAGGGAAAGGAAAAAAATATGAGAAAATATAAAAATGGAATTAAAGTGTTTGAAGGTGGGGAGGGGAGGAGGAGGTGAAGGGAGGGTGGGGACAAGGGGAAAAAATGAGAACCAAGACCTGGCATGTAAAGGTACAAGATCCCAGTAATGAATGTACCTGTACTGTCTACCTAGAATGTACCAATAAATTCAATTTAAAATTTATAAAAATTACAGTAATGTGAAAAAAAAAAAAAAAGAACAAGAATAGCCAGGTTTAGGCTACGGTGATTTCCTGACATAGACATCCTTATTTTTCCTTCTCATTCTGAAAACTCTGCTGGCTGGCTGAGATGGACTAGAAGAGGCCAGCATGGAATCTGAGGAGTTTGCCAAGTCTATCACCAGGAAGTGGATCAACTTGTAACTAGGGACTCCAGTAATGATGGGAACATTTGGTTCCTGATGGTTATTCTTAAGGAGAAATCCATGCACCCAGTGAAGTGCCTTACATTTGCTCCTACTTGGCCTTTGTAAACAGTTTAGTTTCTAATTTGCTTGGAAGTCACCAGCTGATTGTCATGGGAGCCAGAAAATAATAGATCAAAATAAAGATCCGCTAAAGTCCCTCCTTCCAGTGAAAGGTGAGAAGCATAATCACAAGCAGCAAATTCACAGATTTTTAAAAAAATTCTATTTTTCAAAAACATTAGGCTAAAATTCATTATTCTACTGGGACTGACACCAAAACATGGGTTAGTGGATTTTAAAGTCAACCTAGAGTTTAACTAAATGAAGAGGCCCTGGGAAACAAGTTTGTTTAATTACTAGGCCTTTTGGGTGAACTTGAATGGGCAAAGTTCAGATGAATGGGCGTTCTGAGGTCCTGACTTTGGATGCTTTCTTTGCTTGTGATTACAAGGATGAAAATAAACTGGTGAGGGGTGGGATGGGGATGGGAAAATGAGGTACTTGGAACTGAAAGTTCTCACACGTATTGAACACATTTTTTTTTTTTTTAGCTAATCTGGTAGAATCAGCACGTGAATCAAAAGAGGACTTGCACTCAAACACATCTGTCTCAAAGCAAATAAGTTTGTGCACCTCATGCAACCCATGTTGGGACCAACGTCATGTTTTAGGGAAGGGTGCTGTGATCACCAGTTAGCAAGCTAACCAACCTGGTTACGATATAGGATGCCACACCTTCCAAAGGAACCTATCTTCTTGGGAACATGGTGCTCTGAGAACTGTGCTGCAGTATAAAAGGCCGTGTCAGGAGGTATTTCTGAATTAACAGGAGGGTCTAAAATTCTAAGTGAAGACTTCTATTAATAATTTTAGAAGAAAGCATAACACCTTTTAGTGAAGGTGTCATTCAAACCTGAACCTGAATTATTATGATTAGATCTATAATTTAATAGTAAATTGCAGTATTTTTCTTTACTGATATCCACATAATATAAAGTATGGCTTCTATTTTACCTGCTTCTAATAGATCCTTGAGACCTGACAGGAATACATATGATGGGTGAGTAATTATGATTTTTATTTGTTTTGATCAGGTGGATGTTCCTTACATTTTGTATTAAATGCTAAGATGATGCCCCTCTATCACTGTATAAATTTCTTAAGCTTAGTCATAATGTAGATGGAATACAGCTTACAGTACCAATTAAAATGGAACCAATGCACATTTTCTTTCCAATAACAGCATCATTTATTGGTTCTTTATTGCAAGGGGCAGAAAGGAAAGAGTTGGTTCATTTAAGAATGGGGGCAAAAACCAGCTGGGTATGGTGGTGCACTCCTGTAATTCCAGTACTTGGAAGGCTGAGGCAGGAGGATTGCTGTGAGTTTGAGACCAGCCTGGGCTATAGTGAGTTCCAGGTCAGTCTCAACTACATAGTGAGACCCTATCTCAAAAAACAAAAACAAAAACACACACACTCTCTCTCTCTCATTTTTTTTTTGAGGGCCACTAGGGCTTCACCCATACCAGACAAATGCTCCACCACAGAGCTCCACTCCAGACCCTTTCTTTAAATTTGCCAAAGTGCACCTGACACCCTTCCTACTGTGACACACCTGCCTTTTTCCTTCACCCACATCAGCATGTCCTCTTGCCCTGTGTGGGAGAAATGGTCAGTAGTGACGTGAAGCTGGGGGAAGGTTCAGGAATCCACCATGGACTTTATTTTGCTTCAGAGTCTGTGTTGTCCAATACACTATGCACAGTCTAGATGAGGCTCTTTAAACTCATTAAAACAGAAGGAAATGTAACAAAAAAAGAAAAGAAAGAATGGGGGCAAAAGAAGGTACAAAAAAACACACAATAATTTAACTAACCCTCAGGAATGCACAAATTTCCAGTTCAGCTTGAATTCACTATGGAGTTCAGCCTTTAATTACACGACGATGGTCTGTAACTGAGAAATAATTAAAGGACCTCCCAGTGCTTATGAGAGATTTCACTATGTTGCAGCATGTTATAAAGTGATTTCATATGTTTTGTGATGGACTTTGTACTGAATTCACTTCTAAAATACCATGGTTGTTATTCTTCTCAGGGGTAGACATAAATCTGCCAAAGCTGCCTACAAATTTAGCTCCAATTTCTGCCCTGGCTTAACAGAACATAATAGAGTATTAATCTTCATGAGCTTCAAGGAGGTTATGCAAGTTCCTTGTGCTTCACTGAGAGTTGTGTGAAATGTCTTGCCATTTTTGTGTCAGCATTTCAGAAAATGCTCCATTTACCCAAACCAAACAGAGCTCCGCCCACTCCCTTCATTTCTTCAGAGAAGTCAAGGAGAGGAAAAAAAAAAGAAAAAATATGATGAAGGTAATGGAAAATGGAACAATTTCTTCCCAGCCAGCACTTATCTTTGGTGACCAATATTTAACACTGATTATGAGGTATAATTTGTGGGTTGCTAACGCTTTAACCTGTGTGTTAGGGAAAAAAAGAAAATGCAAAGAAAGTTTGGGGATGAAATAGTATATGCAAGTTTATTTAGTAAAAATTATGTATTTTAGAAAGATCAAAGTATTGTAATAGCCACATTCATGGAAAGTTGACTTTATTATTTTTCTTTTTATTGAGTTTATTGGTACAATCTAGGTATACAATACATTTACATTCATTTTTGGGATCCAGTACCTTTACATGATAGGTTTTGATTCTCATTTTTTCCCTTTGTCCCCGCCCTCCCTTCACCCCCCCTCCCCTCCCCATTTGCAAGCACATTATTTCCATTTTTTCATTTTGTCATATTTTTTTCCTCTCCCTTATTACCTTTCCCCCACCCTTCCCACTTTCCCTACGCCTTTAGTCCTTTACTTCCTATTTCACATTATTAGTTATCTCATTAGGATCTTGTGTACTATTATAGTTTTTCACACCAGAGAAACTATTTGGTATTTCAGTTAAAGAAATCTCTATGTGAACATTAAAAATAGAGAATCCTAAAATAAAACTACAAAGGAAAGTAAAAGAGAAAAGGCAATGATGTAAAATTAAAATAATCCTTAATTCATAAGGTGAAAATGGTCCCTGAACATATTTAAATTGCTTCTTGCTCTTGTAGTCTTATATTATTCTTTTTTCCATTATTTAGAGAATAGTTTATTAGTTTCTGTAATAAAACCCACATAGATATGACCTTACATACTTAATACAGTGCATTACCCCTGTACAAATGGAGAAAAAAATTAACATTTCTAGACCAATATGGCTGTTAATTTCTGTACAATGCCAACTCAACACAGTACATTGGGATAACTTTTTCCAAAGTTGACAGCACAGTTAAAGTTTCCAAAAATTCAAATTATATATATGTATATAGCATCAATAGCAGCAACAGCTTTTCCAGGTTCTGCAGTCATCTGAACAAAATTATAGACGTTCAGCACACTCCATTAAAAAAAAAGAAAAAGAAAAAGAAAAGAATAATACCCAGAAAACAGCAAAGTTCTGTTGCTGTTGTGGTACCAGGCACCATTTTTTTTATTAGCATCTTAATCATCATTTGGAAGGAGAACATTCTAGAGTAATATCATTAAATATAGCTCTGATAAAGCATGGTCACTACTAGATATCATAAAGCAGGTACAAGATATTTTACATTCACAGAGGTATGATACAGTACCATCCTACATCTGTAATAATAGAATTAGTTTAGGTTTGAAATTTACTTTGTCTATGAATAAGATTGCTACCCCTGCTTTTTTCTGGGCTCCTGTCATGTGGAGAATTGTTTTCCATCCTTTCACTTTCAGTCTATGGGTTTATTTTTGCACTAGGTGTGTTTCTTGTATACAACATATTGTTGAAATTTGCTTCTTATTTCATTCTGCCATTCTGTTTCTCTTGATTGGTGAGTTGAGGCCATTGACATTGATGGTTATAATGATATGTACTGACTTATTATTGACATGTTATTGGCCTTTTGTTGACTCTTTTTACTTTTTCACCTTCTCCTTTTAGTTTCTTGCCTTGCCTATTTGATTTGCTCTGTTGGGCCTCATAGTGTTGTCACCTTTATTGTCCCTTTCTAGGATCTTGTTTAGAATTGCATGTAGTGCTAGTTTGGTATTCATGTAGTTTCTCAGGTGTTCTTTGCCGTGGAAGTATCTTATTTCCCCATCTATTTTGAAAGAGAGTTTTGCAGGATACATCAGTCTAGGTTGAAGTTTGTTCTCTTTTAGTACTTGAAATATCTCATTCCAGGCTCTCCTTGCCTCAAGGGTTTGTGTTGAAAAGTCTGCTGTGATTCTGATGGGCTTTCCTTTGCATGTGATTTGTTTCTTTTCTCTTACTGCTTGTAGTATTTTGTTCTCCTGTTGGGTTTCTGGGATCTTGATTATTATATGTCTAGGTGTAGATTTTTTTTTATTGTGTCTAGTTGGGGTACTATATGCCTCAGTTATCTGAATGTCAAATTCTTTCCTCTCTGTTTGCTAAGTTTTCTGTCATTAATTCTGTGAACAGCTTTTTTAAGTCACTTGTATTTTCTCCTGCTACTTCATGGATTCCTATCAGTCTTATGTTATTCTTCTTTGTATCATCTAGGAATTGTTGGATCTATTTCTCATGATCCCCTACTGTTTTTAAAAGACCTTTCTTTTCATGGTCACTGACTGCAATCTTATCTTCTATATCTGAAAGCCTATCTTCGCATTCTTTTATTCTGTTGCTGACACTTTCAATGGAGTGTTTAATCTCCTGGATATCTGTTTGAATCTGTTTTATGGATTCCATTTCTTTCCTATGTTGGGCGTTTATTTTTTCCATTTCTTTCTTATGCTGGGCCTTCATGGCTTCTATCGTGGTCCTGAGCTCATCTATTTTTTTGTCAGTTTCTGCTCTAGAGTCTCGAATCATGACTTCCATTTTGCTCACTATCTCTGTGGTTATCTGGGAAATTATTTCCATTTTCAATTTTTCCAGAGCCTGATTCATCTGTTTTGTTACTTTCTGTGCTTTGAGTTCAGGGTGTCCTGGTGCTTCACTATTGGCCTTTTCATACTCATTTGCCCTACTGTTTGACATTGGTGAACTGGAAGTCTGTCTTTGTGTCTTGCTTAAGTGTTTTCTTATTTTTATTTTTGTTTCGGGCTGACCTTGGTTATCATCCAAATCTTCCTAATATAGCTGTGCCCTAGCTTTTGGGTCTTTAATGACCCACAGACATTCTCATCTTCATAACATCAGAGAAAATAGCTCATCAAATCAACCACAATCCTTCATCCCAACTGATACAATCAGCTACACAGTATGACAAGCACAACTTGGAAACTGACCAACTGTGGTAGTTACTGGTCTATCACCCTTAAACCATTTGGATTAAATTGAAATCAAGAAGTAGTCCAAAACATTTCTGCATTGAACAAACTTTTCAATATAGTATATTTACCATTTAGGGTAGGGGCTCAGACAGAGCTAGGATGCAAGACACCTGATCTCAGTTAGCTGATAGCTGAACCCCATGATGCAAACTGACCATGGGCTGCAAGGCCCAGTTTAAGTTCCCCAACCTTCTGAATGGTTGAACTCCACACCATTCTACTACAGGTTTCCCACGCTCTTTCTTTAAAGATGTTTAAAGTTGGGAACTCCTTAAAATACCTTTATGACCACCTCTCCCTCTGCAGAGTGGGTCCAAAGACTGGCACAATCAGGAGGTCTGGGGGGGTAGGGGAGTTGTGGGGGTGCACAGCTACCTTCCTGGTGCTGAAGCGATGGGGGCTCTGGGTGGGGGAGGGCTTGGCTGTCCTTCCCGCGGTGGATCGGGGCCCAGACTACATGGAAGGTTGACTTTAGCATGACTTCCCAACCCACCCTTTCCTTTTTGAATTAAAACCTTTTGTTTAGCTTTAATTGATAAATAATAATTGTGTGCATTTATTGAATAAGATATGGATATGAATAAGATATATATAGATATATATAGATATATCTATATATATCTATATATATATTGCAGAAAAATTCAATCAAGCTAATTACTATATCCATCATATTATCAACTCCCTTTTGTAGTGAGAACACTAAAAACCCATTTTTAAAGCAATTTTGAAGTATACATTACTATTAACTATGGTTATTGTACAGTGCAGTAGATCACTTATTCCTCCAATTTGATAGAGACTTTGTTCCTTTTGATCAGTGTTTTCTCTTTTCCCATTTGCCTCTATGTTTCTATGAAATCGACTTTTTAAAATTGCATATATAAGAGAAATCTTGTGATATTTGTCTTTCTGTGCCTGAATTATTTCACTTAACATAACGTCATCTAGTTCCATTCATTTTGTGACAAATGACAGACTTTTTTTCATTTTTGGAGGCTGAATAGTATTCTGTTTTGTTTATATACTGTGTGTTCTTTATCCATTCATCCACTAAAGGACATTTAGATGGATCCTTTTAACTTTGCTATTTTGAGTAATTTTGAAATCAGTATGGGAGCTGAATCTTTCTTCAATGTATTGATTTCAATTCTTTTGGATGTATGCCTAGAGGCAGAATTTGTGGATCTTACAATCTTACTAATTTTAGCTTTTTTGAAGAGCCTCCATTTCTTTTCCATAGTGGCTGAAGTAATTTATGTCCCCACTAGTGGTATACAAGAGTTCCTTTGTGTCCATATTCTCACCAAAATTTGCTGTTATTTGTCCTTTATTTTCCTTCCCTATACTGGGGTTTGAACCCAGGGCCTTGTGGATGCCAGAAAATATTCTAACACTGAGTTATATCCCCAGACCTTTTTTTTTAACCCCTTCTTTTCTTTTGGTGGTGCTGGAGATCAAACCCAAAGCTTTGTACATGTCAGGCAAGTGCTCTGCTTGCTGCTGAGCTACATTCCCAGCACATTCCCAGCCCTTTCTACTATTTTATTTCAAGGCAGAGTCTTAGTACTTTGTGCAGGCATGCCTTGAAGTTGTCACCCTTTCAAATCAGCCTCCTGGATAGATGAACTTATAGGCATTGCACCACCATTCCAGCTCACTGGTCTTTTTGATGATGGCCATTCTAACAGATATGAAGTGAGAGCTCATTGCGGTTTAAATTTTCATTTTCAAAATGATTAGTGATGTTTAATATTTTAAAATCTACTTTTTGGCTATTTGTATCTCTTTGAGACTGACTGTTCAGAAGACTTTGGTCTATCTTTTAACTGGTTGTTTTCTTGCTATTTAGTTTTTTAGTTCCTCATACATTTTGGATATTACCTTATTGGATTCATAGTTTGCAAATATTTTCTCCCAACCCTTGGGTTATTTCTTCACTCTGTTAACTGTTTTCTATGCTGTGTAGATTGTCTTTGGTGTGATACAATCCCATTTGTCTTTTTTTTAAAATAAATTTTGTCACCTGCTTTTTTTTTTTTTTTGAGTCCTACTTGAAACATCATTACCAAGACCAATGCTGTGTGTGGAGATTTTTCTCTCTTTTTTTAGTAGCTTCACAATTTCTTGTCTTAAATTTCAATCTTTTATCCATTTTGAGTTCTTTTTTTTTTTTTTTTTTTTTTTTTTTTTTTTTTTTTTTTTTTTTTTTGGTACTGGGGAACCAATCTGCTGAGCTAAATCCCTGGCCCTTGAGTTCATTTTTATATAGGGGAGAATTTCATTCTTCTACATGTGAATATCTAGCTTTCCCAACATTATTTATTGAAGAAACTATCCTTTCCCCAGTATCCTTTTGACAACTTCGTTAAATATTAACTATAAATATGAAAGTTTATTTCTGGGCTATCTGTCCCATTTCATTGTTCAGTGTGTCTGTTTTTAACCATACTGTTTAGACTATAATAGCTCTATAATATATTTTGAAATCAAAGATTATGATGCTTCCAGCATTACTACTCAAAGCCATCTGCAATTACATGTAATTCCTATCAAAATCCCAGTATCATTTTTTCACAGAAATAGAATAAACATATCCAAAATTCATATGGAACCAGAAAAGACTCTAAATAGCTAACAAGCCTTTTTTTTCCCCTTTTTTGGTCAATGATAGAGTGATCATCTTAGAAGTACCAATGGGACAAAAAATGTCTGCAGACTTCTTTCCAAATATATTGAAGGAGGAGTCACTAGACATTGGGCAAAAAATCAAGCAAATCTAAAGAATAGCACCAGATGAATTAACAGGAGTATTATGATTAATATAAAAGAGCACCATGAATGACTGTGCTGGTTTAAAATTTTCTTCTTGAAGATAAGAAAAGTGGAGTAAGTCAGTAATTTTTAAAACACCAAGGATCCAGTCTCTTTGACCCACTGAATCAGAAACTAGAGATAGGGCTCAGCTATCAACACTCTTGAGACTCCCTCTGGTGATTCTAATGTGTGACTACTGTTTAGAATCACTAGAGTAGATGACTAGGACTTGTTTATAAGGCAATGATCTGTAGATTCAGTTGGGAGTCCAAAGGAAAATCTCCAGATCATGAAAATAGTTTTGGCAGAATGAAATAGAAAGTGTAATTGAATTTGGAAGAGAAAGTGGATACCAATGTTTTTCAGATTTTAATATGCCTGTGAATTATTATAGTTGGTTAAAATGCAGATTTTGATTCAGCAGGTTTAGAGTGGAGTCTCAGATTTTGCATTTCTCACAAGCTGTCCAGGCTTTGTTGACCCTGCTGCTTCTGTGATCCTACCAGGAGGAACTGTGGGTAAATGTCTTCTTGCTTGAGGAAAGGAGGTGTCCTGGTTTGAGATTTAGGTGCCTGTTCTGAAGTAGTAAAGTGTAGCCACATCATGGAATACTTTATTTTGTAAACAAGGCATGACCCACTAAGAATATTACTTTTCTAATGTTTTAGAGGAGGAATAATAGTATTTTGTTCCACTTCCTGAACAGTTAAATTATGTTAAATAGGATTTGTTAAGTTTAGGGATTAAAGAAAGATATATGAGACAGCTTGCAGGAGGAATCTGCTCTTTCTGGCGAGACAGAAAGTTAACTAAATTACAATGTGTGACACTAACAGAATTAGCAAGACATATGCTTTAGGAGCAGAGTGAGGGCAAAAGGTAACATTGATTGGGGAGAGAAGATGCTTGGAAAGGCTTCATGGAAGAGGTGATATTTAAATCAGACCTTGAAGAATGAAGGAGTGGAATTATGATAAGTAAACTATGAAAAGGAAGCAGGAAGAGTGTTTCAGGAAGAAAGACTTAAAGCAGTTCTCAAATTTGGCTACATATCAGATCATCTGGCAAGACTTTAAAAACACCTTTAGATAATCTAAATTAATTTGAACTTGGTCACCAGTGTTGTTAAAAAATCTTCTTAGTGATTTGAATGCATAATTAAGATGAGAATCACTGAGGATATATAGTCACAAGGCTTGTTAAAATGTTTTAAAATATTTCAAGGGAAATGGGAGCAAAAAAAAAAAAAGTCCTGGATGATTTTTAGGAAAGTTATGCAGACCCACTGTGGTAGGGGGTTTATAAGTTATTATCACTCATAATTAGAGTAGTATATAATTAGTGCTGAAATAACCAAAGGCCATGGAGTATGTGCTTTGTAAATGCAAATTAGATGGAATTAGGGCCTGTTCCATAGCAGTAGCTACTGTCTTCATTCGATAGCTTTTGCAAACAAGAGAGGAAAGATAGGTGGTCCAGGTAGCACTGCCATGACAGGGGTCTGCACTGGGCTGGTGGCCTTAGGTAGAAAGAAGGTGACTGTTTGGATGGTTGTGGGGTTTTCGAAGGCAGTGCAACTCAGAGTATGTCCCACAGCCCAGTGAGGAGCTTGTTAGAAATGACACATACACACCCTGTGCTGAGCCAGGGTTTCTAAAAGAGGACTTGTCTAGATGATTTTTAAGCACAATAAATTTTAAGAAGTGAGGGTCTGTGGAGCTGAAAGAGACTCCAAGAATCAGAGATTATGTACTTACATACACTCAGACACAGACATACACAAAGCCCTACGGAAAGCTGAGAAGTAGGCAAAGAAGTAAGTGAACAGGTAGAGAAATGTCTCCTGAGCAGGACCCTGGATGCACAGGGGCAAAGCCTTGCAGTGGGGAGGCGTGGGGGCTGGCAGCCACAGGCTGAGGCTGGGCGTGGCACCCAGGGTGCCAGGAGTAAACAGGCAGCTGCTGAGCTGCACAGTAAGGAAGGCCAGGCTGACACAAGGACAGCTGTAAAGCCTTCCAGTTATGGTCCCCTTTTTTTGGCAGGCATGTCCTTCCTTTGCCTCTTTTGTACCCTGTCCTGCATTCTTCGCTGGTATCTGGTGCAAAAATGCCACTAGACAGTACAGTTTCTACCCTGAAGGTCCCTTCTCATCTTACTTTCTGTTTTTAAGTTTCACTTTACTTATTGCAACAGTTTTATATTCTTTTGGTTTCATATTTGTTAAGATTATCATTTCACTTTGTCACTCACCATTAAACTCTTTAGCCACACTTCTCCAGGCTGATTTTGAGCATTTCTTTTCTTAGTTCCGAATTTTTGTTTCTTCAGAGCTATTGGCCCATTCATTCTTTCTTTGCCCCATTATGCTAAAATTCAGTCTCTCCATGAGCCTGTTCATCTCTTCCCTTCCACTCCATCATCCTGTTACACTTACTTCTCACTTAAATCTTCTAAAGGGACAAACATCACGTCTAAGTGTTTTGATCAAAACTAAAACTGGCTCATTGCTTGTGCAGGCTAATGCTGTTTCAGAGATCAGTGACTTGATCCTCAGTGAAAGATAGGTTGATGGGTAAAGAGGAGCATTTACTTCACACGGCTGATGAGAGACCCCGTACTTTTACCAGAGCCATGCCTGGAAGTAGGCAAGTCACTTCTGCCCACATTCCCTTGGCCAGAACTCAATCATATCACCTCATCTTACTAAAGGAGAAATGGGAATGTGGTTTAGCAATATTCCCAGGAGGAAAAAGAATTAGATTTTATACATACTTAAATGAAAGAATTTTAGTATTCTTCGCCACACTCTACTATCACTAAAACTATTACTTTGTGGATTCACCATGTTGGGAAGCATAATAATGAGATCTGGCATTAAGTGTTCAGTGTACATCAGGTCATCAGGTATGTTACACATATCCAGTTCAGCACTTAAGACAATAAGCTTACAAAGGAATTGCTTTCACTGTACTCATTACACAGACATGGAAATGAAAGAACGAAGATAACTTATGCGAGGTTGCACAACTAGTAACTTTGTGGCTGAACTGGTA
Organism: Fukomys damarensis; assembly: GCF_012274545.1. Lineage (NCBI taxonomy): Eukaryota > Metazoa > Chordata > Mammalia > Rodentia > Bathyergidae > Fukomys > Fukomys damarensis. The sequence goes on along the minus strand of NW_022900938.1, from coordinate 35,832,630 downwards.
CCGGAACCCATACAATCTGACTCCAGATACTGTATATTAAATGACCTTCTGTGCAGAGAAAGAAGACCAAGAGGGGCAAAATGGAACTGAGTAGAGATGACTATTTTATAATACACATGGTGTATATTCAGATTTCTCAACTTCTGTAAGGATTGACTTCTTCATTTGTAAATCAGATTACTAATATTACATAATACATAATATGGTAGTTACGAATGTAAATAAGTTAATGTATTTATTACATTCAAGTTCATGCCTCTGTACAATTTTCATATATAATTTTATTTCTGGCACATAGTAAATATATGGCAAATATCATACATTATTATTGTCATTGTTATACCATATTTGAATACAAAGGAAGGCTTGTGTCAAGTATTTGAGTTAGTGCCAATTATGGCTGTTTCTCTTTTGTGTGCTTTCTCTCCAAACTCCTTTACATCCTCTTTGGTGTGTGTGTGTGTTTTCCAGGAAAAGATTTGTTCATGTTAAAAATCCCTACCTGGATACTATGGATGAAGACATCCTCTATCACTTGGATTTAGGAACAAAAACACATAATCTACCAGCAATGTTTGGGGATGTCAAGGTAAGAATATTTCTAACTGCAGAAAAATGATTGTGTTCCTTTTGCTAATGTTTCTCTTACTTTCCCCAAATAAACTTTACACTCTTGGCTAAAGAAATGTCAGAGGTCCTGATGGGAAGTAGGGCTGTACTAACTCTCGGAAACAACTTGCAAAGTGAACATCATGTACAATTATTTCCACCCTGTCAAGGTATTGGTTCCCAAACTAAAATTAATGCCAGCATAATTATTCGGCTCCACGGGCTCCTGGAGACAAATGCAACTTTATTAACATTACTGCTGGATGCTCAGAATTCATTATGTTTTAACAGATTCGGTTCAGTACTTAATGTCCACATTTACTGCAGCACCTCACTAATTCTCATTTTATTAAGTCATAAAAGAATTCAACAAAACTAACAATACCGTATTAATCTACTTCTTGAAAATAATCATTACACAATAGTTCATATTATTGAGGTGTTTTTTTTTTTACTTCATAAGAAAATTGTTCATATAATATTGCCAGGAAAATTGGATTTCTGTATAATTTATTTTATCTTATACAGTTTAATAATAAAAGCAATTCATATTCATTATTTAAAATTAGGATAATATTAAAAAAACAATGATTGTTTTAAAAACACACCTCATAGTCTCACACCTAAACAGACAAGATCGGCACATTCAGGGTGGTATGGCCATAGACTCACACCTAACCCAACACACCATCAACCCATTTCTCTTTTTTTTTTTTTCTTTTTATTGAGGTTATTGGTGCAATCTAGGTATACAATACAATTACATTCATCATTGGGATTCTGTACCTTTACATAATAGGTCTTGATTCTCATTTTTCCCCTTGTCCCTGCCCTCCCTTCACCCCCCCTCCCCTCCCCATTTACAAACACTTTATTTCCATTTTTTCAATTTCTCATTTTTTTTTCCTCTCCCTTATTACCTCTCCCCCACCCTTCCCACTTTCCTTACACCTTTAGCCCTTTACTTCCTATTTCACATTATTAATTGTCACATTAGGATCCTGTGTACTATTACAGTTTTTCACACCAAAGAAACTATTCGTCAACCCATTTCTTTTATATTAATCCTTTTTAATGGATATATTTAAAATATCGTAAGTGACACATCTCTGTGCTCTGCATTTCTCATTTAATTTTCTGACATTAATATTTTCTCATTTATTGCATTTTCTTTAAAACACATTGTTCACAGAGGTAAAGTGGCTGTGTCATAAATTACAAAGCCTATTATCAAGTTTCATGTTAAATATTTTGCATTATAAACAAGACCTGAGTGGCCATTTTTGTTACTAAGTATTTTGTACATTTAGGTGTGTTTAGGATAATTCATCAAAATGATAAAAGGGAATGAACTCTTTTTTAATTCAATAAGTTTATTGGTATATTTTAGTTATAAATTCCTCATTGGGAATTCGTACCTGTACATAGTGTTTCTTGATTCTTGTTTTTATCCCTTTCCCCTTCCCTCCCTCCCTATTTACAAAAAAACCTTTGTTTCCATGTTTTAAAAGTCCAAAAGGAGGAGGGAAAGGGAGGGGGAGGGAGGGGAAAGGAAAGAAGGGAATGAACTTTTAAGAAAAAAAATTCCAAAAAGGCCTATACATATTTATAGTCCCATCCATGGAGAATTGTGCAGTTTTCAGCTTTTTCTCTGCTCCTTTACTGATTATAAGAATACAAATAGTTTTCATATCTACTATGTCATGAAATTGTCACATTAGCTCTTGGAGTTGGAGTTAGCAAGTCTTGACCTGCTCCATAGAACAATGAACCTGAGTTCAGAAAGGCTAAAGTTGTACTACGGAGGGGCAGAGCTGGGCACAGACCAAGTTCTTCCAAATCCAGTTTCTAGGGTTCTTGCTTATTGTACCAGGTGCCTTTTCTGAGTTACGGTGAGCCCGAATAGTCCATCAATCCAAGGGAAGATGGGAGAAGAGGAAGAGGTTAGGCAGAAGAATAAGAGAAGGAGGGGTGAGGTAAACAAGGGGAGGAAAAGGAAGGAAGAAAAGAAGAAATAGACCTGTGATGCTTGGTTTCAGTAGATGCCGAGTTGTCTCCTCCCTCGCTCCTAGAGTGTGGTGCAAGGTCGTGGGGAGATGTCCCACCAGCAGCGTGATGGGCCCTTTCTCCATCCGTCTCCAGACTACTGCTCCTTGCCTTTGTGTGGCCTCTGTCATCTTCTGCTTCGCCTTTTCTCCCTCCTGCCTTTTCGGATGCTTATGCTCTAGGAATCATTGATCAAGTTGCCTCACAGTGGTTCTCCCAGGACCTTTATCTAGGGATTATTGTGATGAATAAAAGGCTCATCATAATTAAAAAACTAAATTATGAATTAGTTAATAAGTTAAAGAGACTTAGGGCATATTTTTAAGACAGAGAATGATCTATTTTCTTCACGTCTGTCTCTCCTCCACCATTGATGGAGGGCCTTCTGTGTGTCTGACTCTGTATGGTATGTGAAATTGTATCCCATTCAAGTCCCAGTCTGACAGCTGTGTTTGACACAGTTTGAGAGCTGTTGGCTCCCATTTCCAGATGAGGAAACTGGAGTTCAGGCAAATGCATAAAGTACGTAATTATTATTTATCTGTTAATAATAGGCACAACACAGCTGGAAAGTGAATAAGTTGGGACTAAATCTTGAGTTTTTCTGATGAAAAAAAGTGATTTTTCTTCCAGCACTTTGGTACTTTGTTAATTTCTAGGAAGTCAATAGACTTAGTCTAGAGATGAAAATAATGAGACACACACACACACACACACACACACACACACACACACACACTCCCCTCATCTCTGTTACAAGCCCAGGAGTGAGGCTTTCATTCTCTACTTCTGTGCCTGACTTGATTTTCATCTGCACTTATTTCCCACTCAGAAACTTATTTTCATTGTCATAAACTACTGTCCAGCCTTCCAAACTTTCCAGCCATCTGATATGGAACTTCAGTAGATTCACTTTTGCATAAAAGAATGCACTTTTTATAATCTGTTTTCTCCCTCCAAAGAGCAACTCTACTGATTAGATTAGACCATTTTGACTGGAGATAAAAATGTGTTTGTGTGTGTGTGTGTGTGTGTGTGTGTGTAGAGTGAGGAGCAGGTGACATGGTTTCAAATGATCAGAGCTGGCTGTTTAACCTAAGCCAGAATTTTTTAGAGGCAGCAGGTAAAATTTGATTTATTTTCACAGATGCTTTTTCTTGGCCTTGTCTTTCTCCAGGTGCATTCTTATCATTGAATAAGAACATTCTAGGCTCAATTTATTTACTCCCTTAAATCTCAGGACAGCAATCCTGACTAGGGAACATAATGAATTGTACCTGAAAACTCACCCTTGCCTTTACAGTAATGATGACCATTATTATTGACATTGTTTAAAGAAAGGAGAGTTCTGGACATACAAGTTTCAACCTAAAAGACTCTGACAGTCACCCTTATTTTCTTCATGTCCTCACTATATTGCTATCTGTCACTGCAAAATATCACAATCTTAGCACAATGTATATTTACTTCTTGCTCACATTAAGTAGAAAACAAGTAGTCCTAGTTCATGGATGGCTTCCCTCAAACTGGTGGTTCTGGAACCCAGGCTCCTCCCTTCTTGTTGTTTTGTCACCTTCAAGAAGTAGCTTGCAGTTTTTCTGGGTGCCAGTCCCCATCCAGCAGCTGGATCACCAACATACCCCGTAATAAGGGAGATTCCCATGGGCCTGAACTGCAAAAGGCATGCATCACTTCTACTCATATTCTAGTGGCTGGAACTCAACATATGGCCTCATCTAACTGGAAGAGAGCTTGGGAAGTTAAGAATTGCCATGTGCCCAGAAAGAAGAGGAAAACATTTTTGGCAAATAGCTCATTAGTATCTGCCATACTCATGGGAAAGAATCAAACCATTGAAATACAGTGGAGGATCTCTTTCAGGAGTTATTTTTCAAACAACATTCAAATATATCTTCTATAATGTCTTCTATAGGTATCTTAGAAGTCACTAACTGCTGCTCGCTAGTCTTAGAAACTTTAAGTACCATGCAAAGTCTTTACTTTATAAAACTTGGTATATAATGCCTTTTGAAGGTGTTTATACTCCTGTGTCAGCACATCAAATATACCAACTGCATTTATGTATTAGAACAATTAAAAAATGGCAAAGTCAAGCCTGTCAAGATAGTGGGGATATCTGAAGGAGAATTTGTTCTGATAATCATCAGGCAAATTCCATATTTTTTGTAGTGACTTGACTCTCCCTTAAAGCATTTCGAGCTTTGATAAAACCAGGGAGATATTTTTTTTTGAAACATAAATCACAGTAACTGTCACCAAAGGTCAATGTCAGTTGGTGGTCTTTAGCCATGCTTTGCTTCTCATTAAAGCAGCCGGACTGAAAATTGACTAGAGGTGATGTTTAGAAAGTCTGGTGTAGGAGGAAGTCTTTGAGAACTGAGCTGCTTCTGTCTATACATGCCATCTTTATTTCTCCAGAAACATTCAGAAATTCCTGTTGATTACAGCAATATCGACAGTTCAAAGAAGAACTCAAACCACAAGTTATTCTAACATCTGCTTTGGTTTTATGGTCAATCCAAATAGTTATAATTTACATTCACTGGTACCACACGGTGCAGTTATTTTCACTCTACCGTATTTTGTTTAAAAAAATGAAAAGGCCCTCTTACACTTAGATCTTGAGCCAAAACTTAACTATCCATACGAACAGAGAAGCAAAGTCCACAAATAATCAATAATGATTGAAAAACTCATTTTAAATAGAGATCTTATCCTCTTGCTACCCAACCTTTATGGCTGACTTCCATTGCAGTTTGTTACTGGATTAAGTATCCAACAGAGAAACTCCTAAAAAGCCACAGGAAAGACAATAACAAGGGGCAGATGAAGAGCAGAGGGGCTGGATGAAAGGACAATTACATTCCATAATTAAGAATGAGCTTGTGCGGCCCAGGAATTATTGCTAAATGGAAACAGAATGTATCATGTAATCAGACCACCCAATAGTTAACAGTTTATTATTTTTGTGAATGGGGGTGCTCACGCTACAACCCCAGTCAGATACTTCCTCAGATCTTTATCTTTGTGAGGACTTTCTCATCCCTCTTCTGATGCTCTGCCCAATGTGCCCACCTCAGCCAGGAACCACCAACTGCCTTTTCCTTGCTAGAGAACTCAAATCAGCTTCACTTGTACAAACTCTACAATATAGAAACAATGAACAAGCTCAAAAGGAGGGCCAGGAAATTATTACATAACACTGGAAATACTAATCACTATTGACGAGACACAGAGAAGGTGCCCACTCTTGTAGGATGTCCTTTGTTATATACAGTCACATTTTATCCAACAAACCCTCCCCGCCCCGAGCAATTCTGTGTTTTCCCTCTTTGGAGATGATGGTCTGAGGCACATAGATATTACATTTGGGAACATTGAGCAAGTTGCTTAATCAGTGAGTGGCTGAGGTTCAAAGACAAGTATACCTAAGTCCCAGGGCAGGCCTCCAACCCCTGGCCACCTCTTCCTGCCTTGGAACATCTTCACACTCTGTACGGCAATGCTCAGCTTGAGTTTCTGTGTGACTTTGTATCTGCTGCTATCTGTGGACTGCTTCCTCCTGACTCTGGGATATTTTGCTGCTGCTCATCCTCTCCATGGCTGACTTGTGCTCACTCGGCTGGCTGCTCATCCCTGCTGTCAAAAGGCCACTGGCATCTACTTTCTATCAGGAAGTAACTACCAATTTAGTGATCAGACTTTATTATATGAGGTTGCAATATATCTTAATTTCAGAGATATTAAAGGAAAATAAAACAGAAACAAACAGAAATCACTGGAATAGGTGAGCTCTTGCAGTAAAATTCCAATTCATAATAAGGGTTGTTCCATGAGAATTTCTCCTGAATGAGAAATTGGAAGTGTTAAACACGATTCCTCTATAGCTTAAAGCTATCACAGTACATTTTAAAATAAAAGCTTGTGATTGGGGATGCAGAATCAGAAAACACATGGGAAACCAGTAATTCTCCCTTTGTTTTCATATTACTTACATTCCATGTTCTCAGTACTTACATACTAAGCATATATTACATTAATCCCCTACCGTAGGCTGATTATATTAATATAAGATGATTAATGATACTATAAACAAAAAAGAAAGAAATAACTTCTTGAACAATAGCGACATTTAGGATAATTTTGTGACTTTCTTTACTAATGTGATACATAAAACTGCATGTCCTTGCAATCTTTACAGGTTAATGATGTGAATTAGCTAGTTTGTGAATATAACCCATGACATCTCCACACTCTCTTAAGTGAGTTAATGGAATATTAAAATAAAAGCATTACAGTTGAAATCTGATCCTGATTTCTTATCCTAGTTACTATAGAAGGTACTTGTTTATTTTTATTAACAGTTTGTCTGTGTTGGTGGGAGCCCCAATAGAATGAAAGCATTTGCACTGTTCATGCACAAGGAGCTTGGGCTGGCAGAAGGTGGAGAAGACATTAAAGACATCTGTGCTGGAACTGACAGATACTGCATGTTCAAAACCGGGCCAGTGCTCTCCATCAGTGTAAGTGCACAGTGGTGGGTGTCAGCTGGTCCCTGCAGGATGGAGAACAGAGTGAGGATTTCTGCATACAATTCTTTTCCCCCTCTGATTAGCACTCTTCCATAATTACGCTGCGTGTCCAGGTATGATATCCATTACTGGAAAGAGTCTTTTGGGTACAGCATAGCGTGCAATGTTATTTGTAGCCACCATTTAGCTATTCAAGTTATGAAAAAGTGCTCAACACATTCACTCAAACTCCCTCCTTTGTATTTGTCACTGACTGATGCCACCCCATCCACCAGCAATGTTTTTTGTCTCTCTCTTTTATCTAGCTTTGGGAATGTTGAGTTTTTAGCGCATAGGGGCCAATTTTCAGGAGTACTAAAGCGGGACTTACACTAAAATAAGCTTTCTGAAAATCTGCTGATGCATTTCCAACAAGCCCTTGTGAATTACTCTTCCCTTATTTAGAATATGTTAACAATTCTGGACACACACAATGTCAAAAGCCCACCTGGAAGAGGAATGATTTAAAGTTTTAGGGAAGCTGCAGACCAGTCCGCTAAGTGGTGCCCCTTAGGAGGTATTGGTGTCTGCACATCCCTTTCACCTTTTCCAACTAGTCTCCTTGCACAGGGCAGGATTCTGAAGCAATGGCTATGTGTCCATCGCATGTATAGACACGACAGCCCTCCTAAGAGTCACAGGCAGGCAAGTCTGGAAACAAGGGGAGAGTCCTGCAGAGGAGGGACAATTCTATGCTGCTGATTTGTAACAGCACCCACACCAGGGACAGTCACCATGCACTGACCACTCAGATTGTCCATAGTACTCCGTGGTTGGGCCGGGGATTTAGCTCAGTGGTTCCGCCTGTCTTGCAAGCGCAAAGACCCAAATTCGATTCCCGGTACCAAAAAAAAAAGTAACTCAGTGGTGATCATGACTGGAAGCCTGGACCAACAAAGGAAAGAGCATACAGAACCAGTGTAGCAGCCAAGTTAGATCTCCCCTTTAGGCCAGGAGTGCCTGAAACCTTCTTTGGGCTCGAATGAGTTCATTCAATCAGTAATTGCAGACTATCTGCATTATTGTAAGGAAGCAGAGTGTCCTCTGAACGTGAAAAATCTTGTCTTGGTAACTTTTGCTGATCTCTCAAATTATAGCCATTTGTCCTTTTGTGAACTAGTAAATGAGGAAGAACAAAAAAGTAAGGTTTATATAAAAAAAATAGAACTACCATAAATGAGCAATAATGCTGCAGAGTAAGACATGAAAATGGCAGCAGACTAACACTGCTGTCCTGTCAGGAAAAAGGATTTGAAATATGTGCCAATCCAAGGATAGCCAATTAAAAATGGGCCTTGGTAGGTAGACAAAAGATTCCCTGTGGAAACCCCTTTGAAAATTCTTCCTCTCTGACAGCGGTCAAAGAGTGTGTCTGTGTGTCTGTGTGTCTGTGCGAGAGAGAGAGAGAGAGAGAGAGAGAATAACTTTAACAGAAACATGAGTTCATTTGTCATTTTATCACTATGTTGCAAAATAGGTGTTAATAATACACTTATCAAGTATCTGATTTAGGAAGTACCTAATAGATCACACAATAATCCACCATCTTAATTTTTTTCATTGAGTTTATTGGTACTTTTTAGATATGTAGTACAATTACATTCATCATTGGGATCTTGTACCTTTACATGACAAATCTTGGTTCTCATTTTTTCTCCATACCCCATCATCAACTTATAGTTCAGAAAATTACCTTTAGTTTATTCATTAGTTGCAAAGCCAGTGCCAACATCCCAAACTCATTAATTTTGAGGGTAGAAATCAATTCAGGTTTGATTCCTGGCTTCAGAAGGTTTATCATACATTCAGAAATGAGGATATATTGGTTGTCCAAAAATGGTGAAGCCAGAGGTTCAGAGCTTTCATTGTTTAATATTCTTGATGTTGAGAAGGAAGGAACTTGGGTGAAGACATGATGGGCACAGCTCCAGTGGTTTTGCCAAGTCTACTCTGTGCCCGAGAGTAGAATACATAGTGGAACCATTTGACTCTCTACTCAAGTGAGGAATGAAGTATCCACTAATATGAAGCTGGGACCTAGTTTTCACAAATATCGGTAGAGAAGGCCTTTCTAAAGAACTATTAGAACGTAGTACAATCACCAAGAGTTGATAAATCCTCTGACCTTGTGTTGATCCCTAGTCTGGTGACATTGATTCTACTGTTCAAAATGCTGAAGAAAACCAGAATTACTCTCATAAGCTATAGCAACTCACCCACATGTTCAGTATAAGCTGCAAATTCGTATGTGGAAATCTTACCACATTTCTCCCCTAGAACTTCTCAATAATCACACAGAATTAGCAGTTAGTGGACAAGGCCACATGGGAACAATGAAATGGTTCTATTCTTTGACTTATTATGTTGGAGAAGCACTGGAAACATGGCAGCCAAAATTGTGTTTCCTCTGAAATAAGTCAGTTGTACAAAAGCTCTTTACACAGGAGTGTTGACAAGAACTCCTTGGTGAGATCAGAAATGGTAGTGCCCTGACACCCCCGTATACCACACAGTCTCTACCTTCTGCTCTTGACAATGAGGGCTGAGCTTGGTTTAACTGGCAATGAGATGCCTGTCTTTGATCCTCACAGATGGACACATCCATCAATGTGTCATGTATGTGTCAGTTAGAGATGACTTACATCTTCCTCAGTGTTGGCAAAGTTGTTAACTTGTAATGAAGGAAGAAAATATGTCCTGTTCCCAAATCTATTTGTGTGATGTATAATGACTTTCTCTTTTCTCTCAATAGCATGGGATGGGAGTCCCCTCCATTTCTATTATGCTTCATGAACTTATCAAATTACTACATCACGCACGGTGCTGTGACGTTACTATTATCAGAATTGGTACATCGGGGGGAATAGGTGAGATGGATTGATTTCTCCTGTTAAAATTGAGTTACATACATACTTGAATTCATTCAAAGTACACCAACATATAGCCCAGCAGAAACCAAGATGCACTAAAAAGTATTAGGAGGCTGGACCTGAGGAAATGTAAGGAAATCTACTCACATTGCCCTTTTCTTTTCTTTTTTTCCCCCCCATGGAAAGCTGGAGGGAGAGATATTGCTGCTTAATCCCCAAACTGTCTCAGATGTGCATACAGAGATGAATAGAAAAGTGCTAGAAAATATTTTAAGGGTAAGAGTAAGTTTTGAAGTTTGGAAATTTAGCAAGTGATAGAAGCACGTTCAAGTAGATAAGTTACAAAGATTCACCTGCTGTATCAGCTAAGTAAGCAGACTTCACAGCTCCTAGGAAACCATTGCTTTTGGCTCATCTCATTGACCACATAGCTCTCTTGGCTGTATCTTTTCCTCATCAGTACCCCAGAAAGAGATTAGGAGGAGCTTTTTAGAGAAGGTCAATTGGTCCTTCCTAACATTTCCCCAGATCCTCCCAAGTCCTCTCTTCCTTGGTGGGTCAAGTAGCTGTCAAGGGCCCTCATTTATGCTTCCAGATTGTGCTGAGATAAAGTATTGAGGAAACCTCTCCTCCCTCACCTCTCTTAAAGAACAGGCCTCCTCAGGGAGCAATTTTATTGTGTCCCCAAATACAAGTACAAATAGGTCACTATGACTGGAAAGTTTTGGTTGACAGACTGACAAGACTAAATGGGCATTAGTCAAAAGGTTGAGAATTTGAAATAGAAATGACATTAAAATTACACATCTTTGGAAGAAAAGACCTCAGAAATCTAAAGAAGAAAAAGAAAAAGAAAACCCTAGTGAAGTGATATGTCCGGTGACACAGTCATTAAAATCAGCCATGTTTCCCTAAAATCAGGCAGTGATTCAGGAATAAAATACAGCCAAGGTCCATTACATATGCAAGAAAGGAAAAGCGTGGATGCCCATTCAGAGTGAAAGGAAAATGTAAGCAATTAGTGTTAGATAAGACTCCATCTAGACTGTAGCTAACCCACTTAGTACTTTAATAGGGAAGAGCGCCTCTGGGAATGAAATGCATAGCTCTGTTATTAAATTGTCTCATAGTACATGGGTTATGGTGTACAAATATCAGTTTTCATAGCTCACATCTATACATGGCACCACCTTGACTGCTGCAGTTCCCACTTGGTATCCATGAGTGTCCAGCGTGGATATGCTACTCTGGGGACTGTTCAGCTCATGGCCATGGTCTTTAAATTCATGGCAACATTATCCACACTGCACACAGACAGAAACAAATCACAATGAAGTCCTATGAATAGGCCTTAATAATAAATTAATCTACAGTGCTGGTGTGAACATATCCATTTTTAAAGTTATATATTTATAATGAACTCTTTGCTTATAGGAAGAAAATACTAGTTTGTTTTGTTTTAAGCAGTATTGCATCTGGAGATGAAAGATGTATACACCTTTCTTTGCTGACATTCTCATTGCTTAAAAGAGTGAACAAACACTAATAAGGCACTTGATAAAATAATATTTGTTGGGGCTGGGGATTTAGCTCAGTAGTGCTGCCACTTGCTTGGCAAGTGCAAGGTCCTGAGTTACATCTCTGGTACCCCCCCCAAAATTGTCCCTTTGAAAAAATTGAACCATGAAATACATTCTTTAATACACATAAATATTAAGATGGCATGCAAGTGACATCATTTTATATGCACTTTCAACTTCCTTTTTTTTTTTGGTACCAGGGATCGAACTCAGGCCCTTGCACTTGTGAGGCAGGCACCAGAATCACTGAGCTAAATCCCCAGCCCTCAACTTCCTTTTCAGTTGCTTTCCTATTAGCATATTTTGAACGGGAACCACTTGTTTAGCTTAGGTAAGAAGTACTTGATCCTTTAAAGCTCTATTCAGAGGCCACCTTGGATCACTAGCTGGGTCTTCTAAAATCTTCTGTAATTAACTCTACTTTGATCAACATTGGAATTTATGTAACTCAGGTTTAGCTCTGTTATATAACAGGGATTGGCAAACTTTTCCTGCGAAGGGCCAGATAGTAAGTATTTTAGGCTTTGTGGACCATATGGTTTCTGTCACAACTTCTGGACTCAGCACAGTAGGTTGAAAACCACAAAGGACAGTATGTAGGTGAAAGTATGTGGCTGTGTTGCAATAAAACTGTATTTACAAAGACAGTTGGGATTTGGCTTGTGGATTGGAGTTTGCATATCTATTCTCTGTGGCACCTCTATAGCAGCATTTACTCATTCAAAACATTTCTATAGAGTAACTCCAGTGTGACAAGTAGAGTGCTAGACTGGTGAGATAGGAGTGAGTAAATATTGCTCTCACCGATGTAGCTAAGACCCTAGTTTCAATCACTAGTACTACACACACACACACACACACACACGCACACACACACTCGCGTGAGTGCGAGAGTTAAAACAGAGAGTCTATGGCATTCTAATCCTAGGAAGCATGCCATTAAATTAGGGTTTGAGTCACAGGTGGCCTGGGTAAATTTAATGTAACCAGTGTTGCCTTTTGTTTTTATATACGCATTGCTTTGGCTCTCCCTCCCTAGATTCACTTCCTGTTGAAGGAAGTGACTAAAGCTGCCACCTGAAAGATGAATTGGTATAAGTCTGAGGGAAAGCAGCAGGGCAGAGTAAGAGTTAGCAGAACATGGCTTCTCCAGTAAGCTGAGTCCCTTGAGTGAGCCAGACTCAGTAGCAGTGGAAGGTCAGCCAAGCAGCCTAATTTACATGGAGTCAGGGAGGAGACCGAGTGAATGTGACGAGAATCAAAAAGAAGAGAGGACTGAAAGAGATGCCAAGAAATTATAGTAATCAAGGAGTTGCAGAGAAGATTAAATATCAAGTAGTCACATCACTTTATGAAAGCTATTTGCTGGCAGCCTCATTTAGTTTATTCCTGACCTACTTTTTTCAAAATTAAGCCTCAAGACTAGTACTAATTTACATGCCCAAGAGTCATGTTTGTCTTGAAATCTAAACCCTATCACTTTCTAAATGTGAATCTAGAAAGACAGCAAGTAGAAATGCCTGTCCTGAATGTTATCTAATTGCATTTGGAAAAGAAAATAATATTAAAGAAGAAAACAGAGAGAGCCTTTAGCAACTAGCCTTAACTAATATGGAAAAATAGTTATTACTATGTGTCACAAAAGTAAGCTTTCAATGATATTCTTCCCTAATACTTATTTGTTATCACTTGACAGGGATTGCACCTGGATCTGTTGTAATAACAGATACAGCTGTAGACTCCTTCTTCAAGCCCCAGTTTCAGCAGGTAATTTTGGACAACGTTGTCACTCGAAGTACTGAACTTGACAAGGAGCTGGCTGAAGAACTATTCAACTGCAGCAAAAGAGTTCCCAACTTCCCAACCCTCATTGGACATACAATGTGTACCTATGATTTTTATGAAGGTGAGAATAATTCATAAACAGTCAAGGCAACAGAAAAGCAATTTTGTTATTGAAACCTACAATTTATATAAAAACTATACTTTCAAAAATTAATAGAGATGGACTAAAAAAGGAATTGCCACAGCCTTTTCACTTACTAAGCATACCAACATAAGGATGTAATAAATAGAGAGAAACATGCAGAATAAATTTATATTGAGTAAATTTAATCCTACAAGAGCAAATCAACTACTAAAATGCAATTAGTGATGTTGACAAAATCTTATCTCTGTCCATGCGTTTAGCTGAAATTGATGACTCCAGGGGAAGGGAGATAAGCTGGTTCTGTTTTTGCTATTCACCTGTATCTCAGAAAGAATCTAATACCCAGGCAAGGATGGAGACCAGGAAATGGGAGAAAATGTTCAGAGGAACAAATCCCACAGGAATGGAGTGGTCTTAGCACTGTGCTTTTGTCTCAGTACGAGTAAAAGGTCCCCATGCCAAGATTACAGACAAATTAAAGGTGACTGCCAAGCATCATCTCTTGTTCCAAGGGATGAGGGGCAAGGAAAACAAGCAAGCAAGCAAGCAAAACCATTTAAGGACAGACTCTGCTAATTTCAGAAGAAAGAATTATCATGGGGTTGACCCCACACTGTGGAGAGCATTCAGGAAATGTTTTAGTGTAGTTTTATTCAAATCATATTATTTCATGACTTAATTATAAATAACTTTCATATTCCCACTGGATCAAACTTTGGGTATTACTGCGAATTTTTAAAAATTATATATTGAGGCCAGGGATTTAGCTCAGTGGCATTGCACCTGCCTTGTAGGCACAAGGTCCTGAGTTCAATCCCTGGTACCATACACACACACACACACACACACACACACACACACACACACAAACGAATTATGCACTGAGACAGGCTATATTATCTATACTTTATGCAGGACACTGATGGTGTTTAACCACATATTTGTTATAAAATAGCAGGGGTATTGGGTCTGACATGGATAAGACCCTTTCTCCTAGGCCACGGGCTGGCTGTCCCCTCATCTGGAGGGTCAGCTAGAATGATAGTTAAGACAGAGCTTGCAAATGGCAGCCTTTGGAGTCAGTACTTTTTTGACTTCTTACTCATGGCCAGCCTGGCATGCTCTGGCACATGCCTGGGCCACACGTTCTGGGATCAGGTGGGGCTACTTGCATCATACCAAGCCCACCCTGTGCTTGGCTCCTGGCATATGTGAGTTTGAATCAGTTTAAATAACACCGTTTGTCATGGGACAATTAGCAAATAGGAAGAAAAGGACCAAAGGTGTAGGGACAGTGAGAAGGATGGGGAAGGGGGAATAAGGGAAAAGGAAAAAAATATGAGAAAATGTAAAAATGGAATTAAAGTGTTTGAAGGGGGGGAGGGAAGGGGAGGGTGAAGAGAGGGTGGGGACAGGAGAAAAAATGAGAAACAAGACCTGGCATGTAAAGGTACAAGATCCCAGTAATGAATGTAACTGTACTGTCTACTTAGAATGCACCAATCAATTCAATTTAAAAATAAATAAATAAATAAATAACCCCATTTGAGGTATTGTCAGGCAGTTTTCAGAGGAAGAGAAAGAACAGGGAGAGGCTGATGGCGAGGGTGGAAACAACCTGAAAGCGACAGAGGTCAGGGAAAGAAAAGAGAAGGCTCTAAATGGATTGCACATAATGTGTGATGGTGGGGTGTTATCAGCCCATCTGCTTCAAGCTGGGCTCTCCTAGGAGTGGAGAGAGGGTCAAGGTCCGCTTTCTGGGTGTGCACCTCCTCTGTCCCCACCACTTGATGCTGGTGAAATGAATGACATGAGAACTGGGAAGCATCTAGAGAGGAGCATGTGGCTCACTGGCTGAGGAGAGCGTGAAGGGAAGAAGGCAGGCACTCTGGTCTCCTGCCCTGGTTGTCACTCGTGACGGCCATGTGGAGAGCTGCAGTGTCCAGACTCTCCTCCCAACCCTCGCTTCCCTTAGGCGCCTCACCGAGGGTGAAGCCTCCTCTTCTCCCCCACACCTCCACCTGGGCCACGCCCATCACTAGGGCAGCCTGAGGATCTCCTCAAAGGACAGCTCAGTTCTTTCAGGAACACCCAGTCCCCAGTGTCCCTGGACACAGTGATGACTGCTACCACCACTCACTGATCGGTCCCTGGCAGCATACACTCAGCCCTAGGTAAGGGACGCTGCAGCAGGTACAGCCGTGCTCCACAGTCCTCTGGTCAGAAGATCCGGTACCAGTCTTATCCCTCCTTAGGAGTAGGCTCGAGTGAGGTCGCTACATGATCTCCATTCTCTTTTAGGCCAAGGTCGACTCGACGGAGCATTGTGTGCTTTTTCTAGAGAAAACAAGTTAGATTACTTGAAGAGAGCATATGAAGCTGGTGTCAGGAATATTGAAATGGAATCTACAGTATTTGCAGCCATGTGTGGACTCTGTGGTCTAAAAGGTGAGCCCAAGGGTCTCATTCTTCTCTTTCATGAAGCTATTTCCACTCAAGAATGAGGGGTCCAGTTATATATTACTTTGGGTTGAATGCATGCTTTATACTTGTATTTGACGTACATTATGTCATAAGATTTTGTGAATGGACAGAACTAATATATGCACATGAGGAAACCAAGCCTCAAGGGTCAAAGAGAATTGCCTGAAGGCACCACCTATTGACGACATATCCAGGCCTCCACAGCAAGTTTAGCTTTCTTCATCCTGGTAGTGACTGATATCTTCTATTACAATTGAATTTACTGAGACAGGATGCAAATGAGATCGTCCTAAAATAGCCCATCAATTTTAATTAGCATAGTCAGGGGAGGATGGGTGGAGAAGGTGGCATTTGGGAAAATGTTGCATGGATATCTAGGGAAGCCCATTTTGCTAAGTGTAAGCTTAAGGCCACAAGGCAAGAGATGCAGGTTATGTTAGAGGCACAAAGAGGAGACCAGAGCACGTAGAGGAGCAGCAGCAATGAAGAATGGCAGAAGGGTTGCAGATTGTGCTACTGTTCATTGTGAGAACTGTGACTTTAACTCTGAATGAAGCCAGGAGCCTCCCAAGGACTATGAATAAAGAAGCGATCAGATCAGATGTGCATTTAAATGTTCACCCTGGCTGCTGAGTGGGGAAGAACCTAATGGGGCCCAGGGTAGAAATGGGGAGAAGAATAAGAAGGCGAATGTAGCAGCCCAGTGGGAGACGATGGCTGTGGAGTTTGTGAGCAACCCAAAGACAAATCCATTGATACTTTGACATAACTTGCAGTGAATTTTGGGAGAAACTCAGGAGTTCAGAATGACTTCCAAATTTACAGCCAGAACACCTGGAAGGATGAGGTTATAATTGGAACAGAAGAAATGTAGGTGAGAAGCAGGGAGTCGCACTATCCAAATGGAGGCCCTGTAAGTAGGTAGACTTAGGAGTTTGGAATTCAGGTGAGGATTTGGACTGGAGGAATAAGATTGTAAGTTAAAACATATAGGTGGCATTTAAAGCCATGCAATGGACAAGGAGGAAGCATACAGAAGACACTATTAACCAGAAGTCCTTGGTTAAGCATTAAAAGCCAGTGAAAGTGAGGGAGATCCCAGAAGACTGGCCTGTGATGTCAGTAGTACACAACAAGAGGGTAGCATCCTGCTACCAAGATTAAAAAAAAAAGGTTTTTGAATGAAGCCACAAAAAAACAATAGCATAGTAATGCTTCCTTTTATTTTAAGTGATGTTTGAATTGTAGTATTTGTCCTCATAGTCAATCAATTTTACCATACACCGTACAAATAAAATGTGTGTGGTAGCACTTCTGAGAATACATTTTAAAAATAGTTATGGTTCATAAGAAGAGATTAATTGTAAAATCACTATCCTTAACTACGTTAGTCTCAGGATGTGTGAACAAGCAAAGGTATACCACATGAGTAAAGAAAAAGGAATTCATCATTGTTCTTTATAGAAGGTCATGGTTAGCATCCCCATGCAGAGAAACAACAGCATCTGCTTTTCTTGCTGTGAGTTAGTGAGAGTGGCTGCTTGACCACTTCATCAGCGCACAGCCTGCAGAACACCTGGATTCAGATACTTCTGGCCCGGAAAGGCCTCCTCACATTTCTTCATTATAGAAACAAGTGATCACTTGAGTCACATGGAAGTGGAGATGGAAATGTAAATCAGCAGAATCTGGTAACCACTTTAGTGAAACATAAAATGCTGAATTATCAACGTGCTGCCAGGGGTCAGTGTGGAGGTGGCTATCAGCCCTTCCTCAGGGAAACCAAAGAGAGTTGCAGGCTGGAGAACCAAGGACATGAATCTTTCTTTCTTTGGAATTTTGCAGAAACCTTAGAGAAGTTATTCCCTACTGAGAGCTTTTCTGTCCTTGGTACAAATCTTTGTGACCTTGGTGTTCCTGCTAGCTGCAGGTGCCTCTCTCTGATGCTTTCCTCTGCCTTCCCGTGATTCTGCCCCTTGCTGCATTTCCTTTTTGCTGCTTCTGCTGAAGCTGCTGGTAGCTGATGTCAGCCTGAAAATAGCTCTCTTCCAGGTACTACTTGGCCTTTTCATGGAGCAGACCCCTTCTGGGTTGCTAACATTCACATTAAAGGTAGCATCCAAACCTCTATAATTTGGTAGTTCTTGAGAATATTTATGTTGAGATTTCTTCATGGTGACAGGGGTTATTTACCTCCCTCAGACATCTCTGTCTTTTGTTTTTTTGTTTTGTTTTTGTACCGGGGACCGAACTCAGGACCTTGTGCTTGCAAGGCAGGTAGCAGAAACTGCCTGCTAAATTAGTGGCCCAGACATCTCTGTTTTAAAAGGCAGATTCCTGGTACACTGCAACCCGGAAGATCAGCCATCAAGTTCTCAGACAAAAGACCCATGCTTGGGTTTCTACCATCTTTGATTACCACTTCATAACATCATTTCCCCACAGCAATGAGGCTGGAGAGATGGCATCTGGCACCTTTTGATTTTAACTCAATTACAGTCCTTTCTTTGTGAGCCAAAAAAGCTCACCTTAGGGAGGGGCTGAGGGTGAATTCATAAACAGCTGCTGAGATAGAGAAAGTTAGACAAGGGAGTAATCTACCTGGAAAAAAAGATGTCACATAGCACCAAGAGCTCAGCGCCCATTGCTGCCTTTAGCTTCCAAAACTTGCCTCCACCTTTAACCCATTCTCTGATACTGTTAGTAGTGGACCCCCCAACCGTGCTTCTCCAGGCAGCCTTCTCTGATGACCTTCTCCATCGCTTTAATACTACCAGATGACAGAAATCAATCTGAATTCCTACCGAGGTAGTAGCTGATAGTTTCAATTTATACACAACAACATCTTTTATAAATAAGAGTCTTGTGAGGACCCATTGTCCTAATTCAGAGGAATAGCTCACAGAGTTTGGACCAATGAAGAAACTGATCTTTCTGTATCTGCCTGGTACAGGGGGATCTCAGGTCCATGATCTGCCTCTTTTCTCTACAGTTAATGTCTGATCTCACCATAAATCTCACTCCTTCAGGGAAGTCTTGTGTCATCATCCAAACCTATTCACTCATACTCGTGTCCTTCTGTTTTATTTCCCCGCATCACATTTACCACTATTGATTTTATTTCTGCTTTGTTTATACATTTACTTGTATTTTAATGTATGCCTATTAATGTATAAAGGCATACATTTCTTCTCTCTCTCCACTAGGGTAGAAGTACCATAAGACTGGGGACTTTGCTTGTAGTAGCTCTACCCTCAGGACTTGGAATAATGTCTGCAAACTGGGGACTCAATAAATATGTGTCAACTTGATGAATGAGAAGAATGGCTGCTAGACTTTTGGCCGTGGAAAAATGGCCATGGCAAATTAGGCCTCCATTCCCCAGCCATATTAGTGTTTTGGAATTGTCTGAAAAACAGGAGTGCTTCCTAACTGTCCCAAAAGGTCAAGCTTTCTCTTTCTCTTTATAGATACTTCTTTTACTATAGCTGCAATCCCTTGGCCTTATCATATTCAATAGTTGCACAGACTTCCTGGAATAGGGCCACGAGCCCTCATAAATCACTGTTCCTCTACTGATCTTATTATCCAGAGCAAGAGTATTAGGAACTCAGGGCTGCTTTAACAATGATTTGGGTGAAGAGAAATAGTGGAATTTACCAAATTATTCTATATCAAAAAGCCAAACCTTTAGAATAGTATAAAGCTGTACAACAGAAACACTATATAGTGCATTTATTTATCGTTTTATAGTATGCACATATCTGCCCTTTTCTTAAAGCAAAATTTACTTTTATTAAACCCATTTCCGATTAAAGATGACAATCCTCTTGCACTATAACCTTGTGATAAGTATATTCAATTTACCTCCATTTTTAAAGACAGTGCTGCCTTTTGACATGCACTTGTGTGGTAATATAAAAAACGTAATATTTGTTGAAGATTAGGTTCCATTTAAATCCTCTTCACCATCATCAGTTGTTTGCTACTCACAGTGGCTTTTCTTTAAAGGAAAAGTTCAGTGTTATTTCTTTTAACAGATACTTGTAACTTTGGAGACATATTCAGTCTTCATAATATTACTTTACAACTGTTCAATAAAAGCAAGCAGAAGTTTGACTTTAATTCTATTTTTATACTCTTCTACTGTCCCCAGCAATGAAGAATATCAGGCTTTGGAAACTGCCTGCTGATCATTGATAAAGTAAAACAGATTTAACAACAAAAATGAAAGGCTATGGTAAATTTGGAGCAGAAGTGCTTCTTAACCCTAAAAAGAAGATAAATCAGGATTTAGAAAAATTATTATGGAAGGGTATGAGGCCACCAATTACATCCCCCTTCACCACACAAGATAAAAAAAAAAAGAAAGAAACTATGACTCAGAGATGTTAGATAATTTTCTCACCTTTCATGACGGAGAAATAGCTGAATCGGATTTGGGACTCAGCTCAGACTGAGGCCCCTTTGCACTATCCTGTGCTGCTTCTTGCCGACAGCCTCTCTGTGCAGGCACAAGGTTTGTTGTCTCACCCAGAAGAACCAGAATATGCATCAAGTCACTGAAGATTCATCCATTCCCAATGTTGTGAACATTTAGTTGCACAACATCACCAAGAAAACCCAAGGGCTGATCATGTTCCAAGAGTTACCCAATAAAAATGTAATTCAATAAAAATGTCATCCGGATAGTCATTACTTTGTCAAGAAAGCCAGTCCTTGTATCTGGAAAATCAGGTGTAAATAATAAATAATCCACCTATTACTTTATGATTTTTTTAAAATTGACACATAATGATTATTATAGGATACAGTGTGAAATTTTAATACATGTGTGACTGTATAATGGTCAAATCAGGGTAATTAGTCTATTCATGATATTTGTTATTTCTTTGTGGTGAAACATTCAAAATCTGCCTTTTATGTTTTTCACTCATTACTTTTACAGACAAGATTTTAAAAAATATTTGGTGTTGTCCTGCTTTATAAGATCTTTCACATTTTTAATCAAAGTCAGTGTCTTGAGTTTTGTTTGATTCACTTAAATTCTACTGTGATAACCTGTAAGCTGATTGCTGTAGTTTAAACCTAGAGTCCCCCTCAAAGCGTCACACATTCATAGGTGGGGCTCAGTGGAAGTGACTGGATCAAGGAGCTGTGATCCTCATCCATGGCTTAGTCTGCTGATGAGTCTATAGCTAACTGTGATGTTGGGAGGTGAAGTCTTGTCTGAGGATGTGGATCACTGGGGTTGTGGCCTGAAGAAATATCTCCCTCTCTTTTCCCTTAATCTCTCTGCTTCCTGTCTATGATCAGCCCTCTTCTGCTATGCCCTCTGCCATGCCACATGCCAGCCAACTATGAACTGAAACTTCTACAGATTGTGAGCCAAAATCAACTTTTCCTCCTTAAACTGTGGGTGTCAGGGATTGTGTCCCAGTGACAAGGGAAGTAGCATAGACACCAACCCTCCTTCCCCACTGTCAGTGTACTCACACATGAGAGCATCACTTAGGACCATTAATCCTATCTCCGTGTGGTTTCAGGGCTTTGGGGACCAGGGGCTTCCTAAAGTTACGCACACATTTTTATGTTTAGGCATATGTATGAAAAGAGGTTCCAATTAAAACTTTCATCAGATTCTCAAAGAGCCCATACATGGCCCCAAGGGGTTTTCAAATCCTGGGCGTTCATATTGCAGCTCAGGGGACATTAAAATCTGCATTCAGATCTGTGTTTTCGCATGCATTCCATCTTCAGGTCAGTTAGCTGACAAGCTTCTTGGTGACGACTTGGTCACTAAGTTCTCCTCCCTCCCCAGCTTCCACCTTCCATACCTAATCTGAGGATTATGGTAGCAGAGCTACCAGGTTTAATTTTGACACATTGTTTTGGGTAATTAGTCCCTTTTAATTGCTCATGGAAATAGTAATTTTAGGTGACAAAATTATTATATGCTGCTTGTTAATGGGATCTCTAGGGTCAAGAAAACACCACTGAGATTGCTTTTGCCTGTTATTTCCCACCTTTGACATTACCCTTGAAATCAAGAAAAGATGTTCAGTAAAGTTGGCTTCCACTCTGTGAAAAATACAGAGCACCAGTTTCCTTTCATCCTTCTGTCAAGTGAAGGATTAGAGAAGGACTTTCAACTTTTCTCTGCTACTGCCAGCCCATGTCAGGCTTCACAGACTTGCTGATCATTAATTTGAAAAGCTGAGGGAAGCTTCTAGCTTTTCCATTTGCCTGTTTACTTGTTCAGCCAAGTTGCTTTACAACTGAGTGAGTTTTGAATAAATAGAGTCCTAGGTGATGAAATGTTTGACTCAGCTCAAACTGAATATTCTCATTGCTTCATAGAATGTAAGGGTCACTTTGACCGATCGGATAGGACAGGTTCTCCTAATGGTTCACCATGTACTAGCTCAACAGAAGGGTGGATAGAAGGGAGGAAACTCTTCCTCAGCAGTTTAGGAAGCTGGAAATTTATTGCCTACTTGTTGAACAGTTGCATCATAATATCTTTATTTTACCCTTATTAAGCCTTCATTTTATCATCTGTCAAAAGAAGAGAAAAATAATACCTAGTTCATGGCACATCCATATGAGTTGGATATCTTAAGTCCTTAGCTTATGCTAAGAACAAAGCCAAACAAAGAGATTCATGAATCAGGAGAAAATATTTACACACATTATATTTGATAAGAGATTAATATCCAAAATACACAAGAAACTCATACAACTGAATAGCAAGAAAACAAAAAGCCTGATTTTAAAAATAGTCACAGGGCCCAAATAGACACTGCTACAAATGCCCAACAAAATATATTTTAAAATGCTCCACATTACTAATCATCAGGAAAATACAAATTAAAACCACAGTGTTATATCAATTCACAAATTGTTGGAATGGTTGTTACAAAAAGACGAGAGATAACAAGTATTGGAGAGCATGCACATTGTTGGTGGAAATACAAATTAGTACCTCCATTTTGAAAAATTGTAAATTAAAAAAACCAAAGACAGAATTACCATATGATCTAACAATCCTACTTCTGCATATATAATCAAAAGAATTGAAATCAATATGTCAAAGAGATATTTATATTCCCATTGATTGTACCATTATTTACAAGAGCAAAGCTATGGAATCAACCTAAGTGTCACAAGTAGACTGATCACTGAATGAAGAGAATGTGGTATATGTACAAAACAAAATCCTATTCAGCCTTAATGAAGAAGGTAATTTGGTCATTTGTGACAATGTGGATGAACCTAGAGGACATTACAGCAAGTGAAATCAGCTAAACACAGAAACATAAATATTACATGATCTAACATGTGGCGTCTAAAAAAAGTCAAACTCAGAGAAGTAGAGATTAGAATAGTGGTTACCAGAGGCTCGGGGTATGGCAGGGATGGGAAATGGAGAAATGCTGGTCAAAGAGTACAAAATTCTAGCTAGGTTAAAAAATTGGGGGAATCTATTGCACAACATAGTGATTATTGTTAACATATATTTCAAAATCTCTAAGAGTAGATTTTCAATGTTCTTATTACACGAAAAGACAATTATGTGAAGTGATGGATATGCTATTAGTTGCAGTGAGTTTTTCTACAATATACATATAGATATATCAAAATACCATACCATACTACTTAGCTATATACAATTATTATTCATCAGCTAAAAGTAGAATTTAAAAAGATAACCTGTACTCTTCTCACAGTACAAGTCTACCCAAGTCCAGATCTTACAAAGAAGTTTGAAGTAGAAGAGGAGATCATAATAAGGGGGGGACTATACTCATGTCCAACTCTATCTGTATGCCCTCAAAGCTTGTTAATGTAGACATATCCAATCCAACAGGTACTGACGTCATTTCTTAAATGATGCAGATGGAGATTATTTCAATTCAAAGTGCTTGGCACAGATTTCACGTAGATAACCACATTCCTTGAAATCAAAGATAGTGAAACTGATAATAAGGAATTTATATGGAGGCCAATTTTTTTGTTCTTTCCCCCTTTGCTTCTTACCTATTGTAGAATTTTATTCCCATTCTTTAGAAATTAAATGCTAATGTATTTTTTTTTCTTTCATGGAACTGGTTCTCATGTTTAAGCATTTCATTTCAGATCTTTTTTCTCAAGTTTCATGAGAATCAGTGCTCACCCTTCTTGGTATTTCCTGGGTCAGCCTTCCATCTCTCTTCTTATTTACTTTGCTCTTCAGCAAGGGCTGTAGCAGGAGAATTCAAACATTAAATAGAAGAGTGAAATGTCACCAGGGAATAATATCTAGCTCTCCTTGTGAGAAGAGCCTGCTCTAAGGACTGGAAATAAGATCAAAAGCTTCAGGTTATATGTCTCAAATGGCAAATATCTCATCTTATACCTATCTTGAACATGATGCTTTTCTGAATTTAAATCAAGCCGACGGTAGAGGAAAGGGGAAAGAGGAGAGTGCTCATAATATTTTCAATTACCTCATTTAAGTAAAAAGGCTGTTGTGGGATTCCATAGAAATGTGTATTATATAGAAGATGAGAAGGTTTTTCAAGTTGTTTTTACATTACAGGAAAAACGGCCTCACCTGCATGTGCTATGAACACTGGCATGTTAGGCTGCTCCTGTAGGAAAGAGAAACCCATTTACTTCAGTAATTGTGTTATTTTCTCTACTAGCTGCTGTGGTCTGTGTGACACTGCTTGACAGACTTGATTGCGATCAGATCAACTTGTCCCATGATGTTTTACTGGAGTATCAGCAACGGCCTCAGCACCTGATTTCAAACTTCATAAAAAAGAAGCTTGGACTTGATGACTAGACCGCATAACTTGGAGGTCCAATCCTCTTTTGCAAGTTAGTAGACTAAGTTGTAATGCTGAAGCCATGTATCATTTGTAGCATCTTCTGTTTTTCTTTTCTTTCTGCCCGGTGTGGGAGGTTGAATGCAGGGCCTCACACATGCTAAGCAAATGCTCCACCATTGAAATACAGTTCCAGCATTGTAACATTTTCAGATAGCTCTCATTCCCATGCTAAAAGCATAACAGGGAGATTAGATGAAATCCTTTCCTCTTAAAAACTGAATTTAGTGTAAGAAAAATTTAATACTCACATTAAATTACATTTTAGAATAAGTTAACTAAATCAGTCTAATAATTAAAATTTTAAAGTTCTGAATTGTGACATTTGGAGTTTCATATTCAGCATTAATTAAGCTCACATCAAAATAGATCAGCCATTTGTACATACAGTTAGCAGCCACCGTATTTCTGAAACCAATCCAGAAATTCATGTTAGGACATTGTCAGGCACATTTAGGTGTTGGACAAGTGACAGAAATTGATCATGCACATTCCAAATATTTACAGAAAAAATGTCAGTGTAATGTAGATCTAATGAGAGTTATCCTTAGGAAAATATGACCATATTTTTTTCCTTACCCCTGCATGATTTTAGTGCACCACAGAACAGGATTAGAGGTTTTTGTATGCCTATGTTTGTGATTTTATCATAGAACATAACAGCTATGGATTACACATTTACTTTCAAATGAAAACCCTTGGTAGTGCAAAGAAAGACCTTTTTTTCTGCAGGAATCATGTCACTAAATTGCCTTCAAGCAATCTTTTTTTTTTTCTTTTAAAAGAATGCTTTGTCAGAAGACTGTTTTGTTTTTTGTTTTTTTTTTACATTTCATCGTGAACCAAATCATCCAAAGAATTAGTACCAACTGAATTTAAACTTGAGTTCAGGATGGTAAAGCAGTCCTTTTGTGTGTTTTCAAGGTGGGTCTTACTCAGGCCCTGCCTGTGCTCCTGCGGACTCTCTAGAGGCACAGAGCACTTACCATCTGCATCAGGCTCTCCATGACTTGATTCTGCCCTGGGGGTTCTGAATGTGACAATCAGGAGTTTTAAAGTATGGATAGAGGACAGGTGGGGGGAGAACTTGCAAAGATGTAGAGTATGTGATGTTGTATGCATATATTTATATGGTTGAGGCTCAAATAAAATTTACTTCCAACCATAATAAAGAGTGCTTTGCTCCTGGATATATTGTCCCATTTCACGTGGAGGATGGAAGCACAGGGTGGGGATTCCTTGTGGACCAGGCCCAGGTTCTGGGCAGGTTGAGTCCGAATTGGCCTGCTCCTGTGG
The DNA here is from genome assembly GCF_012274545.1 of Fukomys damarensis. NCBI lineage: Eukaryota > Metazoa > Chordata > Mammalia > Rodentia > Bathyergidae > Fukomys > Fukomys damarensis. Next base: position 35,806,350 of record NW_022900938.1, on the reverse strand, counting down.
AAGGAATGCGTTTTTCTTTTAAGCATCAACATTAGCATTTCCCCTTCAGTTTGTGAGCTTCTTTTGTCAATAGAGGTGTGTAGAGTGCAACTTTTCAGGTATTCCAACACTGACCACCAAATAAAGGACTAGAACCCTACAATGAAAAGTAAGGTGGAATGGCATAAAGTCATTTTCTGGCAGGATTTTTCCTTTATTTAGTATGTTATAGATCAAGTGGAAATCACATTAGAGTGGTTGCATAAATTTTCAGTTTTAACTTGTTCTTTTGTACTTTCTATTTTACTGGGAAAGGGGGGGAGAGAGAGAGAGAGAGGAAATATTTACAATAGATCTTCCTCTCAACTCTTGACTAGGAGTGCATGGGTGTGTGTGTGCCTGTATTTTCCTTATTAGTATTTCCTATCACCATAAAAGCAGTTACAGTATCAGTTGCACAAGCCAGTAAACTGGGATACTCCTTTGACGATTTTTCTTCTTTTTCACATCTAATCATTCAAATCCAATAAATCGATTTTCCTAAATCACTCCCCAATCTGTGTACCTCCTTCCAGCTTCTTTGCACTGGTCCTAGTCATACCACCACTCTATCTCCATGGTGACCTCACCCTGATAGCTGTGCTGCTGTTCTTGATGTTTGTTGGGTACTTCTCTGACCCACTAGCCTCAGAATGAAGCCCAGGACCCTCAGCTCAGCCTCGGTGGACAGACTGGATCACCTAGCCTCTGTTATCTCTGCCTTCCAGGAGGACATCACTCTTGGTTTCTCAGTTATAATCAGGACACCATTTACAAAGGCACAATCCCACAGAGAACATCTCACATAACCATCAAACGAGAGTGCCTGGCTGAGTGTGTGAGTGAGACTGAGATCCACCCTGTTTCTCAAGCTGTGTGCCCTGGCTCTGGGCTACAGTCACTGAGAGGAGCCTTTCCTGATACACACAGTAGTATCACACAGATAATGAATGGGGACTTGAGGCCAGCATCCCATCCCATCTCAGGACCTTTGACTGTTTACCCTCCCTGAAGGGCCCCACTTAACTCTTGTTCATGGTTTAAGTTCCAGCCCAGTTTCTTTCCTTTGGAAAACCTTTTCAATCCTAAACCAGATTCCTCCTTGCCTTGTCTAGCACCTCTCGACCCTTGCCTGCCCCTTCAAAGTATTTGTCACAGCTTGCAATTATGTCTTGGCTTGGATCATTACTTAATTAATGCTTAGACTATAATGTTCCTCAAGGCACAGAGAGTTTCCATTTTATTCACTAGTGTACCTCCAAGCACCTGAAACACTGCCTGTCACCTCTGAGTTGCTCAATATATGCCTGTTAAATGAGGAATTATTTTCAGGGCAATTCCCTTATAAACCCCAACATAATGACTCTGGTAGGGTGCCCATGGGTGTACACAGGACACCTTCCTGTGGTTCTCAGTACTGGGGCACATTAGGCTCACCAGGGAAACATCCTCAAAATGCAGCCCAGGGCCCCATCTCAGACCCACTCAATAAGAGTCTCTGGGAGTGGGACTAGGAAGTTCTATTTTTAAATGTCTCCTGGTGGTACACAGTCTGGACTGACAGCCACAGATTTAGATATGGATCCAGCAGATGTTCCTTCAAACCAACTGCTAAAGTCTCCAAGAGTGTGATTCATAATGGTGATACGTCAACTTGACTTCAGTAAGAGGCACCCAGAGATAAGTACAGCACAGTGCAGGGGTGTCTGTGAGCAATTCACATGGAGGCCAGCAAACCAAGGGGGAAAGATTTACCCTGGTCATGTGTGACAGGAACCAAATAGGCCTGCAGCCTGGATAGAATAAAAAAGGAAGAATGAAGTGTGCTGGTTTTCAAGATCCCCAGTCTTCTGAAAGAGCATATCCTCTGCGGCCATCATCAGTTTCAGGATCTCCGGTCTCTCCAGCTTCTCAAGGCAGTCTCCCGCCGATGACTGTCCAGTGAGCTTCCTCAGCCTCAGACTACTGCTTCACACTTGTGCCGTCTTGTTTTGAGGGGAACATCTTCTTGGACTGAGTAGCTCTCCAGTGCACAGATGGCCGTTGTGGTTGCTCCCATCCAGCAGACAGCCACCATGAACTCTCTTGCTTCTGATCCTGTAAATCCTCCCCAGTAAATCCCGTCGTATAAATATGCACGTATTTTCTATTGGTTCTGTTCCTCCAAAGGACCCTAACTAACACAGGTGGCAATTCCACTGGAGTAGTTGTAGAAACACCAAGTTGCTCTACTCTTGATATGTATCCCTTAATATCAGGAATAGTCAGTATTTTCATCATTTTATGTTCTCAGCAACATGCATAGTGCTTGGCACATAGTAAGATTGGATGTGTGTGTATATGTAATACACACACACACACACACACACACACACACACATATATATATATATATGTATAAATAATGTAATACTATATACATAAGTATATGTTAGTTTAAAAACTAGCGTACCTTTAAAAAGTATTCTCTATAAGAACATATTGCTGTATTTAAAAGTTCTCATGAACTTTCCAGCCTTGAAGCTTGAGAAATTCATGTTCATCTTATTTTGTTAGCTGCTGCTGGGCATCATATGTATGGTAGAATTGAAGATCGGGAGTAAAAGACAGACAAAATGGCCTCTATTGATTGCCTCCAGGCTACAAGTCATGTCATCCTGTCATGGAAGGAAATTAAAATTTTCTGACTCACACCATTTCATAAAAGCCACACTGTTCCTTCCCAGAATTCTGAGTGCCTCTGGACATACCACAACTAGGTATTCTGGAGATCTTGTCTACAGTCTTAATCTCACACTTGAAGCTAATCTTTATTAAGCTACCTTTGTTCCTTTTTTTAAAAGAAATGAGTTGCAAGCTGGGGTAGTGTAGTCACAGCTATTTGGGAGACTGAGGGGCAGGATCACTTGAACCCAGGAGTTCAAGGCCAGCCTGGGCAGCAAAGCAAGACCCCTTCTTAAAAAGCAAAATTAAAATAAAGAGTATCTATCTATACACTTGAAGCTAATCTTTATTAAGCTACCTTTGTTCCTTTTTTTAAAAGAAATGAGTTGCAAGCTGGGGTAGTGTAGTCACAGCTATTTGGGAGACTGAGGGGCAGGATCACTTGAACCCAGGAGTTCAAGGCCAGCCTGGGCAGCAAAGCAAGACCCCTTCTTAAAAAGCAAAATTAAAATAAAGAGTATCTATCTATATAAAAATTTTAAAATAATAGTAGTTATTGACTCTCTATCACAATGTCTGATAAAATTAATAAATGGAAAAACCTATAATTTTCAGTTTGCTTCATTAGTCTCCAACATTTGCCTCCATTTTTGAGGTGCTTTTCTGTTTCTCCTAAACAAGAGTCATTCAATTTAGAATCAACTTACCATTTATCTTTCTAAAAACAGAGAATAATTTTTCCCTTAGAACAAAAGCCTATCGTTACATTATTTTCCCTGAAAATTTAAACATAATTTAAATATTGTTTTTATAAATGTAAAGTGGTTTAATAATTCACTAAGCAAACATCCTAGAAACCAATATCATATATTTTGTAGGGGATTGGTCTGTTTATTGTGGTGAAAGATAATAATTTAAAATTTAATCTAAATTTCTAAAACTGCTTTCTACAGTAGTTTAATTGCTAACATTTTAAGCACTATGAATGTCTCAGAATTACAGAAATTACCTGTATTAACTGATTTTGCCCATCCCCTGTTAAGACAGGAAGAACAGACCTTAAAACACTTGGATTCTTCTGTTTCCAAATCACTTCATTTTTCATCTGAATTTAGATTCTCTTACAGGTGCATGTTCCTCTCGACATTTCAACCAACAAAAACTCACAACGAGGGAAACAAGATTTTATGTACTTTAAGTAAACAATTAGCAGTGGGCACCTATCCCTAGTTGGACCCGTTTCCTACACTTCACTGGCCTACTTTTGGGGCCATGTCCTTCCTTCTACTGGGACCTTGGAAAGCTCATATCTTATAGATGTGGTTTTTTGATTGGTTTAAGGTTGCAATGCAAAAGGCTTACTCCAAGAAAACAAGCAAATGATAGAGCAAATATAAGGAATCTTCAAGGCTAGGTATTGTGAGAGGAGACTCAGTCACTCTCTTTAATCAATTTACAGCCTAAAATGTTTGAGGCACTAGCTAAGAACATATGTAAATGATTATATTTCGGAGGATAATCTGACAGATGAGAGAAAGAGAGAGAGAGAGAGAGAGAGAGAGAGCATTTTTAGAGGTCAAGGAAGGGAATGATTAAATGGAGATTAGAGGAAATGAAAGGGTTTTCAGAACAAGGTGAATGTTTGAGGGTGAGCTGTTGATAAAGACTCTGGGGAAGGTGTTGCTATCAAGGGAAAAAAAGAAAAGAGCAAGGAGGTAAATACAGAGCAGAAACTTACAACAGTGAAGAATCTGAGTTGGCTGGATCTGGGAGTCTATTACATAGAACCCTAAACATGAGGCTCAGGAGACTGGGCTTTGTTGAATAGGTCATAGGAAGTCACTGAACAGTGCAGAGCAATGCCCATCAGAGGTATGTTGGGGGTTAGTGGGAGGAGGTAGACTGAGGTTAAGACAAGGACCAGTAGCAGGAAACTGCCTGAGCTAGGAGCATAAACCTATAATCCCAGCTGTTCAAGAGACTGAGACAGGAGGATCACAAATCAGAGACCAGCATAGATAACTTAGTTAGACCTCGTCTTAAAATAAAAAATAATTTATAAAACAGACTGGGGATGTAGTTCAGTGTTAGAGCATCCCCTGAGTTTGATCCAAAATACTAACCAAAACTATGCCTGCGTGTAGGTTCCCAAAACTGAAGGTGAAGAGTATAGATGATTTAGAGAAAAGATGAAGCTTCCAAATTCATTATTTTCTTTTTATATTAATCAGCTCCTTTGCTTGAGAAGGTCAGTAGCCTCAAAGTTTCATCTGTCAAGCAGCTTATTACATATTTCAAAGTAAAGATTTCCTGTTCATATGAAGATGATGTGTTTCCAAAGTCTTTCTTTAGCTTAAAGACTAAAGAGGTTCGAATGTGACAGAGCTGGGGCAGTAGCTGTGGGAAGGAATGGCGTTTAAAGGCTGAGTGGCGCCTGGGATGATCTCAGTGTCTATGCAGGTACAAAGTTTACAGCTTTGTGGCTAATATAAAAATTTCTTTAAAAAAAGAAAAAAATATATATGATGTATATAATGCAGTTCCTTAAAAAGTAAAGTCTCAGTGAAATTCAGATGAATACACAAGATGGATAAACCTTTGGGACATTATGCTAGGTGAAAGAAGACAGAGAAAGACAAATATTGTATGATTCCACTTATCTGAGGCTCCTAGACTCATCAAATTCAGAGAGAAAGAAGGTAGATGGAGGCACCAAGACCTGAAGGAACGCGGAAGGGAGAGGTACTGTTGAATGAGAACAGATTTGACATTTGGAGCAATGAAAAGTCTTAGGACCTTTGCTTCCCATTTCACAATGTCAGTTATCTCATTAGGATTTTATGTACTATTACAGTTTATTCACACCAGAGAAACTATTCGGTATTTAAAAAATATAACTACTGCATACCACAGACAGCTGTAATCCCTATTGAAATAGATTTGTATATATGGATAAATTTACACATAACATGTATTTATTTCTAAATGTGTAAACATGCAGCTTAAATTATTCCGTATTATTATCCCTGAATAGTTTCATTCTTTGTTACTGAAGATTACTGTGTTTGCTGACTCCATCTATTAATCTTGAGATCAAGGCTGTGTTAATGAACAGGTGATTGTTTATAGTTCAATAATCATCACAAAATCCCCAATTCATATGTTTTACCTAATTTGTTATGTAATGAACAGATACTCATTTTTTGGTTAAAGTCAACATTAGAATGATAGCACTTATGTAAGTCTTGAAAAATAATAATTCAGTAAAGAAAAAAGAAAAAGAAAAGTCTTAGGAAAAGTCGAAGGTATGGCTCGGTGGCAGAGTGCCTGCCTAGCATGCGCAAGGAATACCCTGGATTCAGTCTTCAACACTACCAAAGGGGGAAAAAGTTAAAAACAAAGTCCTGGAGATGGATGGTAGTGATGGCTGAACTGTGCATGCAGAAAGGGTTAAAACAGTAAATGTTAGGCATAATTTACTAATTTTTAGTGAGAGAATTAATTCTATATATCCTAGTACTTCTACCTGCAGGTTGGCATTTCTATATGTAGGCTCTGAGAGGGTGAGAGGGTTGCTTGTTGAGTGGGGAAACAGAGCAAAGGGTTTGGGTACCAGCAGGGAGACTGTTTAGCCTAATGTTCTTTTTCCCCCTGGTGCTAGGTATTGAACCCAGGGCCTTGTGCATGCTGGGTAAGTGCTCTACCACTGAGCTGAACCTCTGGTTCCTGGCTTAATGTTCTTGCAATCTTAGCATCAGCCAATTTGGGAACTGTTGCTCAAGATAATGCAGCTGACCAAAGTTATTTTTCAGAGTACTATTCATCAGAGTCAGAAGGTATGACAAACACGTCGACATCTGTCAGAAAGAATGATTAAATCTAAAATATTCACTGGAGAGAACAGAAGAACAAAGAGACTAGGGAGTATTTATACAAGATCAAAGTCTAAGGGTTTAAAATGAAAATTTCCAGCATCAACCTAATATGCATTGCCCCTTGTATAACTGCTTTGGTGTCACAATGACAGTAGAAAGCCAGCTAATAACACTATTTATCTTTTCAAGTTGTCATTTCATGTGGGGCCAAAATATACTGTCGGAGGAGGAAAGAAACTAGAATGAAGTGAAAGAAGACAATAAGAAAAAATAAAAAAATGCTGAGAAAAAAGGAGACTCATAAAGAAGGAGGATCGCACTGAAATAATATTATGAGAGGGAAGAATTCTACTGGGAGTTTTGCAAGACGGAGCACTAACGTGCCCCAAAGCAAACTCCTATAAAAGCTGCAAGAAATATTTTTGTAACAGAAGCAAATCATGCAAGGAAAACAGAGGCAAGTGAATGCCAGAGCTGTGGCCTGAGCTCATCCTTGCTAGCTGGGTTTAAAGCTCATGTAGACCCAAGGCCTTATTGGGTGAAGAGGAACATTGGAACTAAAATATATAAGCAGAAAATTTGGCCAATGATTAGAAAAGCTCCTGGTCTTCCCAGTATTACATGCAAAACCACATGAGGAAATAGACACATATAAGAGGTGGGGAATTGTCACAAAATAAGCAGTTTTTTTTTACATAGTTTCACGATGGAAAGTCGTGGAATAAGCAAGTAATAATTTTCAGAAAAACACAGAGAAAATATCGAGTAAAAGCAAATGGAAAGAGAAATTCCCCACCAACGATCACTTAGACTGAAAGCACATGTCTCAATAGCAACCATCAAATATTCTCAATTATCTAGAGGACGACATTTACAAATTCCTGAGGGAAAATACTGTCAAAATTCTATGAGCAGGGAGAATATTACTCTAACAAAACCTGCTTTATGTAGCACAGGAGATAAAGGAGAAGGAAAGAATAGGAATGGTATGACAACCAGAAAATAGATTGCAATGTGGTAGAAATAATTCTAAATGTACTTGTAGTCACAGTACAGATAAATGGATATAACTCATCAGTTAAACATTTATGATTAGGTATTTTACAGGAGACTTCTAAAACATAATGGCACAGAGGACGCAATACAGAGATAGAAAAACAAGGACAAGACTTATGTAACCAACAGACACAGAACAGGTGTTATAAAAAAATTCCTCTGTTGGGTGTGGTGGCACAGGCCAGTTATCCCAGCACTCAGGAGGCTGAGGAGGATTACCATGAGTTTAAGGCTACCTTGAACTGCATAGCAAGACTCTGTCTCAAAAAATATAAAAAAATAAAAAAAAGAAAAAAAGAAAAATGTGTTTTATTTGCATACTTCATTATCTAGGAAGTGTGTATTCATCTCAGATGCCCATTTTCGGTTTGGGTCTTTAAATTGAGGGGTGGGGCTGAGTTTTTTCAATTCTTTATATATTCTAAATATTAGTCTTTTGTCTGAGAAACTCTTGGTTAAAATGTTTTCTCACTCTGTGGGTTGTCTTTTCATTCTGTTGGTGGTTTCTTTTGCTCTGTGAAAACTTTTTAATGAGATGAGATCCCAGATATTGGTTCTTTGTAGTATTTTCTGCTTGGTCAGGTTTTTGTTCATGAAGTCTTTGCCTACTCCTATGTCCTTAAAGCTCTGTATCTATTCTCTCTTTCAACACATTTAGGGGCTCTGTTTTAATATTTATATCTTTGATTCATTTTGATTTTAGTTTAGTGCATTGTGAGAGACAGGGTTCTAGTTTTAGTCTTTGACATGTACAAAGCCAGTTTTTCAAGCACCATTTATTAAAAAGGCTGTCTTTTCTCCACAGAATGTGTTTGGCCCCTTTGTCATAGAAAAAGTGGCTGAGTGTATTAAGGGTTGCTTCTGCATCCTATAACCCGTTCCACTGATCCTCAGGTCTGCTTTTTTTTTGCCAGTATCCTGCTGTTTCTATCACAGTAGCTCTGTAGTAGTGGAACCTTGACTTATGATCTTGATGGGTTCCTGGGGGCTGGTCATAACTCAAGTTGGTTGTAATTCAATACAGCTGAGATCGGGTACACAATATAGAATACAAGAGGCAGATGAATCTTCCATTAGCCTAATTAATTCAAGTTGTTTGCATGTCAGGCTGGCCATAACTTCAGGGTCCACTGTATAATTTCAAGTCAGGGATTGGGATACCCTCTGCCTTGCCTTTGTTTTGTTTTGTTTTTTGTTTTTTGTTTTTTTTGTGTTTTTTTGTTGTTGTTGTTGTTGTCATCTTGGTTTTGGTTTGCTTGTTTGCTTTGCTATATATTAGGCCTCTTCTGATTCCAAATGAATTTTATGAATGATTTCTCAAGTTCTGTGAGGTATGCTAATGGTATTTGGATTGGGATTGCATTAAATATATGTAACAATTTGGGGAATATGACCATTTTTACTATGTTTGCTCTTCCTACCCATGAGCAAGGGATATCTTTCCAAACAGCAAAGAAATACATGAAAAAAATGTTCAGCATCATTGGTCACTCAAGAGATGCAAATTAAAACAATGCTGAGATTCTATCTGACACCAGAAAGAATGGCTATTATCAAGAAATCACAAGTAACAAATGCTGGTGAGTCTGTGAAAAAAAATGGAACCCTTCTCTACTGTTGGTGGGAGTGTAATCTGGTGCAACCACTGTGTAAATTACTTTTAAAAAGTAGGATTAAGGGGAAGAGGGGGTGAAGGGAGGGCAGGGACAAGGGGAAAAAATGAGAACCAAGACCTGTCACGTAAAGGTGCAAGATCCCAGTAATGAATGTAACTGTACTGTATACCTAGAATGTACCAATAAACTCAATAAAAAGGAAAAAAATAGCAAAAAAAAAACCAAACAAACTAGGATTAGAGGTTCCATTTGACCCAGCTATTCCCCTTCTGGGTATCTTCCCCAAAGAATTAAAAGCTTCATACCACAGTGATATATGTGTCTATGTTTATAGCAGCACAAATTGTAATATCTAAATTTGATAAACAACCCAAATACCCATTTACTGGTGAATGGATAAAAAAAGATGTGGGTTTTAAAAATATATATAATGGAGTACTATTCAGCCATAAAGAAGGATAAATTTGTGACATTTCTAGGTAAATGGATACATTTTGAAACCATACTCCAGTGAAATAAATCAAATACATGTGTGTAAATAGCACATTGTCTCTCTTGTGAGAAATTGAAAGTGCAAATAAGGACCAAGACATATAAGAGCTATTGTGAAATAGAAGGCATTGTTCAAAATCGTACTTAAGTGCGAGATACTGTGTTAATAATTAAAATGTCTTATGTAAAAAAGATATAGGATTATTGGGAAATGAACTGAGAGATAGATTACCAAATGAAAATATATTCTTTTAAGATCATGATACACAGTGTATCTCATGGTTATTCTCTAATTATTTTTGTTATGAAAAATTATTTTTCACAGAATCACTTTTATATTTTAAAAATTATTATCTATTTGTATTACATTAAAATAAAAATAGTTCTGAAAACCCCAAACCAAAAATATCTCTCTGTCATCCACAAAACACATGGATCTAGATTAACTACACAGGACCCTTTAAAAATACTTTGTTAAACTCACAAAGATTAGCTGGAATCCTTAAGAGGCAGAAAAAGAAAGGAGAAATCCAAAATCAAAGTGATAGATGAGTGGAACACAGAAACATACTGTTCTAGATCACAGATCAGCAAACTACAGCCCAGGAGCCAAATCCAGCCCCATTTCCTGTTTTTATAGTTTGATTGGAATATAGCCAGACCCTCGTGTTTCCGCGTCGGCTGTGGCTCCTTTTCTTCTATGAAACGGAGTCGCCAGAGATCACAGGTCATATGATCCTCAAACGTAGAAACATTCACATGCAGATAGCCCTTCAGAGAAACATTTGCCTCCCCTGGTGCGGTAGGAGCCCCCAGAGCACAGGGAAGAATGACCGTCAGGATGGCACAGGGCGAGGTTCGGAACAGATGAGGGGCAGACTCCACAGAGAAGTTGGCACACTGGGAATACTCACTGTCTGTGAAAGGGTGAGTTGGGGCAAAGGGACAGGAGCGGACATCTGCGGGCCGGGACCCTCTTTCAACAGGGAGTCATCCTCAGTGGCATCCACTTCTTTCCACTGCCATGCAGCCCTGCTGATTCCCAAATCCACGTGCTGGTGATTTTGTGGCACCATTCAGCTGTGCTCTCAAGGCAGTGTTACCAGCATCTTCTCATTTCTATTTACTTTTTCTTTCACTATGGTGGAATCTTAGTGGTCAAACGTATCCACAGGAAACAATTTTGATGATGTTAGTGTTCTAGCTACAGAGTTGCATGTGTTCAGAGGGATCTGTCTCTAACCCCAGCAAATTTGGGCGCTTCAGATTAAAATAAAATATTAAAGTTTCATTTACTAATGTGTTTGGATCTGCTTTATATCAGATTGAGACCACCAAGAACTCATTTTTTTTCCTGAGTATATATTCAAACTTCCGTATATTGGAAAATGGCCTTATTCTTGAGAGATATGTGTTCTTACCCAGGCATCTGTTCACAGGAAATTTGGGATAGAAGGGTCTGGAGTCTGACCACTGTTGACTTAATGCTGCAGAACAGGTTAAAAATTAACAGGCTTGCAGAAAAAATTGGTATATATTTATGAACATGAAGTTTCTATATAAGCATATATTGTGAAATGACTAAATCAAAGTGATTGTATATTGTGAAATGACTAAATCAAGGTGATTCAGTGATCCATTACTTCACATAAATGTCTTTTTTGTGAGTTGAGAACATTTTAAATCTACTCTCTTAGAAATTCTCAGCCACATAATACATTGCTGTTCGGTAAAGAACTATTTCTCATTATTAGTTTCTACTACGTATCTGGTGGGCACAAGGTCAACTCTTGTCAGAAGGGGATAGAACACTCCCTCCCTTGCCTGTCACAATTCCTTTTTCACGTTCTCTGTTCTCTCAGATTTCATAATCTTGTGAATAAATACAGGCTTTTCAGAGCCCTCATTGAATGGAAATAAGCAAAGTTCCCTTTTCCATGCTTGGAGCAAATCTTGGAGAAAGAATAGCAACCACCTAAGTGAAGCCAATGGTGAGAAGCCATGAAAGATCAGCAGAGCAGTGGGGCAGTGGTCGGAGCCACACGCTGGTCTCAGATGAAACACTTCAACCAGAACTCATTTGTGCAGGCAATCGCAACACTTGTAGCAGTGAGTGCAGGACATATACATAAAAAGGAAATGAGGCTTTGTAGTCACTAACTGGAAAGACATTTAGTGAATGACTACATAGTGGGATACAAGGTTCTGTAGATTAGACCTGGGTAACAATGGTTTAAAGGTTACAGTGCTACTGGAAGATTCATAAATGCTTCACTATTGAAGGGAATTTAACATCTATGTCAGATCATGGGAAATATCTTGGAACACCAAGAGACCTTCCCAGCACTTCTTAAAACACAACATTATGTGTGCCTTCCTTGCATGCACAAGGTCCTAAGTTGATTCCCTGGTACCAGAAAAACAAAACAAACACACAGTGTTATGAAACATACAATTCCATTTCCTGGTAAAACCACAAAGAGTCGCTACTACTGGACTTGTCATTATATCTCATTATTTTCTATAGATACTCAATACAGTTCTAGACATTCCTCACAACAGGGGGATGGCCAGTCTGGATAACCCTGAGAGTAGCAGGAACTATAGTTAAGGGTTCAGAAGTTTGGTTGCCTTGGCTTAAATTCAGGCTCTTATTAGCTTTGTAATCTTGGCAAGATAAGTCACCTTCCTAAGGTTTGGTTTCTTCTGTTATAAAATACAGGTAACAAGAATGTGTTTCTCAAAAAGGGTCAACAAATGGACAACAACATGGCAAGAATAAGTCAAAATATATCAGTTGTAACCATCAATGTTAATGGCCTCAATTCACCAATCAAGAGAAACAGATTGGCAGAATGGATTAAGAAGCAAAATCCAACAATATGTTGTATACAAGAAACACACCTAGTGCAAAAGGAAGTCCACAGACTGAAAGTGAAAGGATGGAAAACAATTCTCCATGCATCAGGTGTCCAGAAAAAAGCAGGGGTAGCAATCTTATTCTCAGATAAAGTAAATTTCAAACCAAAATTCATTAAGAGAGACAAAGAAGGACACTACATCCTTGTAAAGGGAACAATTCAAGAGGAAGAGCTGACAATCATAAACATATATGCACCAAATACAAATGCCCCCAACTATATAAAACAAATATTAAGTAACATGAAAAACCAAATAAGCACTAATACAATTGTAGTGGGGGATTTAAATACCCCACTATCACAAATTGACAGATCTACTAGGCAGAAAATCAACAATGAAATAATAGAACTGAACCAAGCTTTGGAACACATGGACTTAATAGATGTTTATAGAGTATTCCACCCCCAAAAACCAGAATATACATTCTTTTCGGCTGCACATGGATCATTCTCCAAAATAGACCACATACTGGCTCACAGAACAGGTCTAAATAAATGCAAAAAAATTGAAGTCATCCCCTGTATATTATCAGATAGATTATCATAGTGCAATCAAACTAGACATCAATAGCACAAGAAACTATAGAAACTTCACAAGCACATGAAAACTGAACAACACTCTCCTAAACAATCAATGGATTACAGAGGAAATTAAAGAAGAAATTAGACAGTTTTTACAAATAAATGAGAATGCCAATACAACATACAGGAATCTTTGGGACACAATGAAAGCAGTTCTACGTGGAAAATTCATAACATTGAATGCCCACACTAGGAAAACAGAGCGGGCTCAAATAAACAACTTAACGATGAAACTTAGACTCCTAGAAAAACAAGAGCAAGAAAAACCCAAAGCTCGAACAAGAGAGGAAATTATAAAGATCCGAGCAGAAATCAATGCAATTGAAATTAAGAAAACGATACAAAAAATAAATGAAACAAAGAGCTGGTTTTTTGAAAGAATAAATAAAATTGACAAACCCTTAGCTAATCTTATCAAAAAAAGGAAAGAAAAGGCTCAGATCCATGCAATTAGGAATGAAAAAGGCGAAGTCACAACAGATCCGAAAGAAATCCAGAGGATCATGAACACCTACTTTGAGAACCTGTACTCTAATAAAATGGAAAACACAGAAGAAATGGACAGATTTCTAGATACTTATGAATTACCAAAGTTGAACGAAGAAGATAAAAACATTTTAAACACCCCAATCACAATCAGTGAAATTGAAAATGTAATTAAAAACTTACCAACAAAGAAAAGCCCAGGCCCTGATGGATTCACTGCTGAATTTTACAAGACATTTAGAGAAGAACTACTACCATTACTCTTCAAACTTTTCAATGAAATTGAAAGAGAAGCTATACTTCCAAATTCATTCCTGGAAGCAAGTATCACTCTGATTCCCAAACCAGAGAAAGATACAACCAAAAAGGAGAACTACAGACCAATCTCCTTAATGAATATAGATGCAAAAATCCTTAATAAGATACTAGCAAACAGAATACAGAGGATTATTAAGAAGATCATCCATCATGACCAAGTCGGATTTATTCCAGAGATGCAAGGGTGGTTCAACATACGAAAGTCAGTGAATGTAATACATTATATTAACAAAGTCAAGGACAAAAACCATATGATCCTCTCAATAGATGCAGAAAAAGCATTTGATAAAATTCAACACCCATTCATGATAAAAACCCTGCAAAAAATTGGAATAGATGGTCTATACCTCAATTTAATAAAGGCTATTTATGAAAAACCATCAGCCAACATCATATTGAATGGCCAAAAACTGAAAACCTTCATGTTAAAATCAGGAACAAGACAAGGATGCCCACTATCGCCACTTCTCTTCAATATAGTTCTGGAAACATTAGCCACAGCAATTAGACAAGAGAAAGAAATTAAAGCAATAAAGATAGGAAAGGAAGAAGTTAAACTATCATTATTTGCTGATGATATGATACTCTACATTGAAGATCCAAAAAACTCCACCAAAAAACTTCTAGACTTAATTGACAGATTCAGTAAAGTATCTGGATACAAGGTGAATACCCAAAAATCAATAGCCTTTCTATACACAAATAACAGACAGACAGAAAGAGAAATAAGGGAAAAAATTCCTTTTACAATAGCATCCAAAAAAATGAAGTATCTAGGAATCAATCTAACAAAAGAAACAAAAGATCTCTACACTGAAAACTACAGCACTCTGAAAAAAGAAATCGAAGAGGATATAAAAAAATGGAAAGATATCCCCTGCTCCTGGGTAGGAAGAATCAACATAGTGAAAATGGCCATACTACCGAAACTGCTATATACATTCAATGCAATGCCAATTGAAATTCCAACACTATATTTCACAGAACTAGAAAAAAGAATCCAAAAATTCATTTGGAACCACAAGAGACCTAGAATAGCAAAAGCCATTATAGGCAACAGTCACATGGCACCAGGTGTAACAATTCCCAATTTGAAACTATACTACAAAGCCACTGTGATAAAATCAGCATGGTACTGGCAAAGAAATAGGCCTGAGGATCAATGGAACAGACTGGAAGACACAAAAACAAATGCAGATGTACTCAGCTACCTCATCTTCGACAAAGGAGCTCACCATCCTCAGTGGAGGAAAGATAGCCTCTTTAATAAATGGTGTTGGAAAAACTGGATATCAACCTGTCACAGATTAAAATTAGACCCTTATCTTTCGCCATGCACTAAATTAAAATCCAAATGGATTAAAGATCTAAATATTAAAACAGAAACATTAAACTTGCTGGAAAGTAAGTTAGGCAGAACTCTGGAAGACATTGGTATAGGAAAAGACTTTATGAACAAATCCTCAGTAGCACGGGAACTAGCAGAAAGAATCAACAACTGGGATCTCATCTTACTAAAAAGCTTCTGTACTTCAAAAGAAACCATTAGCAGAACTAAGAGACAATCTACAATGTGGGAAAAAATTTTTACCAGCTGTACCTCAGACAAAGGACTATTATCAAGGATATATAAAGAACTCAAAACAATCAGTCCCCCCAAATATAAAGACCCGATCCAAAAATGGGCATCCGAAATGAACAGACATTTCTCATACAAAGAAGTGAAAGCAGCAAGAAAATATATGAAAAAATGTTCCACATCACTGGTCATTCGAGAGATGCAGATGAAAACAACACTGAGATTCCACCTCACCCCACAAAGAATGGCTGCTATCAAGAAATCACACAATAACAAATGTTGGCGGGGTTGTGGGGAGAAAGGAACCCTCCTCCATTGTTGGTGGGAGTGCAGACTAGTGCAACCACTATGGAAATCAATATGGAGATACCTCAAAGAGCTTGGACTGGAGGTTCCATTTGACCCAGCCATCCCTCTGTTGGGTATCTTTCCAAGAGAACTAAAAGAATCATATCACAGAGAAGTATGTGCACCCATGTTTATAGCGGCACAGTTTGTAATAGCTAAATCTTGGAAACAACCTATTTGCCCATCCGTTGGAAACTGGATAAAGAAGTTGTGGTTTTTCTATAAAATGGAATATTACTCAGCCATAAAGAGCGAGAGAATAGATTCATTCATAGGAAAATGGATACATATTGAAGATATACTCCTAAGTGAAATAAATAAGTCCCACATGTGTAAATACCAAATAGTTTCCCTGGTGTGAATATTCTGCAACAATGCATAAGATTCTAATAAGATTACTGACATTTAGAAATGGGAGGAAAGGAGCTAAAGGTGTAGGGAAGGTGTGATACGTAGGGGAAGAACAAAAAGGGAAAAGAAAAAAATGTGAGAGAATGAAAAGATGAAAATAAAGTGTTTGTAGATGGGGAGGGGAGGAGGGGGTGAAGGGAGGGCAGAGGTAAGGGGAAAAAATGAGAATCAAGACTTGCCATGTAAAGGTACATGATCCCAACAATGAATGTAACTGTACTGTATCCCTAAAATGTACCAATAAACTCAATAAAATTTAAAAAAAAAAAAAAGAATGTGTTTCTCACAATGTTGTGTGTGATTAAGAACACCCCTTTTTCTATGCTTGGAGCATCCTTGGTGGGGAACAGCGCCTGCCTAAGTGGTTTGCGGGTGATTTTTAGTGACAGCTACATGGTTTACATGTGGGAATAGACATGAATAGGAAAAGTATGTTACATATCAAACTGATAAAAGACAGAAAGGGGTTGAGTTCCAATAACTGGAGTGAACAGAAACCAAGACATGTGGCATATATAGATCCAAGCAAGGGTAGGATGTGACAGACAACTTGCAGAACCCTGTGTAGGTGATGGGTAAATGTATGTATCGCAGGAACTGGAGGTCTTGATCTGAGAAGGTATGCTGTGGGTCCTGGAGTGCCAAAGGCAGAAAAACCGTCACCGAGGAAATACAAAGAGGTAACCAGAGATAGGACATTGTCACCCAGAATGACCTAATGGCAACCAGGGCACCATTCTCTAAAGTGCTTCCTGATAATCCTGGACTTAGAATCAGGATTGTGGAATCAAACGTATCTTTCAATCCTTAGCGAGAAGTGGTACATCAAATCTACCCTGTTCTTGTCATGTTTTTTAAGGTGTACATCTCCAATGATTCTTTTTGCACTAACAAGCAAATGTATTCTTTTTCTTTTCTTTTCCAATGGTGTTTTCACATCATTGGGATGCTTTTTCCCCAAATAGGAGAGATCTGATTTATGTAGATGTGAGTTCATATCAGGCTATGTCCTTTTTTAGGAGTTATTTATTTGCACTTCCCAGTAAAGCTTTATTTCACTTTAGAGAGTCTAAAAGTGAGTTATTTGAAATATGAAGTTATTTTATGATATTTCAATAATAACAAGGCATTTTGGTAGCATGTTGTTTTAAATATATTGTGAAGGTAAGCATTTCAGATTAGCATAATATTTATAAAATGTGTAAAGGGATGAATGCACACTGGTTTTAAAGTTGTTTATAAATATTAGGAATTTAAAGCATATGTGGTGCTAAGTAATATTGACATATTGGGAACATGTGCTAAATAGAAGAAAAATAAGCAAACTACTCTTTCACTATACTCACTTCCTCACATACAAGATAATACATTCTTGGAAGGGAAAAAAAGATATTTGATGATTAGCAAGGTCTACAGGGATATTAGAAACATGTATTTGGCAAAATAGGGTAACTATAGGCAACAAAAATGTATTATATGCCTTAAAGAAACTAGAAGAAAGGATTTTGAATGTTTTTTTTCTTTTCACAAAGAAATGATGACCATTTAAGGAGACAGACATGCTGGCCCTGACTTGAATAGTACACAGTATACACATGTACTGCAACACAGTTGTAACCCATAAGCATATATGCTTCTTATATGCCATTTAAAAGTAACAAAAACTGCACATAGGGCCAAATAGCTAATGATGAAAATTTTCGAAATAATCAGATCTTCTTAACAGAATGTAGGCATCCAAATCTGATCAAGAAAGATTGGATGTGGCAGAAATAATGGCCACAAAGTAAACTCATAAGGGCTGATGTTAGAATTGGTTAAATTTGACATGGACAAACAACTTATAATAAACTAAATTTTATTGTAAAATTTGAAAGAAAAAGATGTGAAGCCACTGACAATAACTTTAATGCAATGTAAATAAAAATCACAAAAACTAGAAAGCAACCGGGGCCGGGGATGTAGCTTAGTGGTTGCACCACCTGCCTCAAAAACTGGAAAGCAACCAACCAAACAGCAACGTGTGTTTAGATACATGCCTTATTCAAGTTAAGTAGTGAAAAAAATTATACCCAAATATTGTTGAAGGTAGAAAAGAAAAGGGATACATGTACTTATAAGTGCAAAAGGAAGCATTATTATAGATGTAGACTTAAAAAATATATGACAAGAATAGGATGGATTTGACATTCTATTCCCTCCATGGGGGTTGAAAGATACAGTTGATTCCATAAGGACTCACGCAGCTTGTGACTTCTAATGCTATAATCTGACCCTGCATTGAGGTCAGAGTGAAATGTTCACTATTTCTAAATGCTTAGTATCTACATTCTTGGGAATTTCCTCCTCAGGATCTCTCTAGTAATCTATCAAGTGTTCACCTTCAAATGTTTCAGCTCGCACAGAGCTATTTTTCCAAATAAATCAATCAGATGTCAGTAACAGTAGAATTCAAAACTCAGAGTTTCTTTTTCTTTGGTTTAATTTCATCATTTCTGACATGTGACTGAGGTACTAAAAAAGGACTGTATTTTTAGATTTTTTTCTCACAACTTGTGCAGGAAGATTATTGATCTTAAAAACGTTCCAATTTTTCTCAAGTTTCTTTAAAAATGTCTTTTACTTTCAAATGGGCCTCATGTTTTACCTGTGTTTTTTGCACTAAAAATCAAGCGGAGCTGTAGAGATGATGGAGCTGTTTTAATGAGCACAATATCAAACCCAATGATATATGCGTCCAGTAAAAAGATAACCAAATCCATGCCAGGTATATGAAGCCCTGCCTTCTCCGTGATTTGTATAAATATTAGAACACACAAATGATATAACTTAGGATATTGGAAAGTGAGCTGAGGTCTTTAATAAGGGAGCAAGACATCTTATAATCAGCTCTTTCTTAGTGTAGAAATCATTGTTATGAAAAACAGCACACAGCAATTAAGGTAATGTTCAAAAGCAATTGAATGTTCCTTTCCTTCCTACTTGCTGAAGAAAGCCGAATTTGTAGTTGAAAGGACAGGTTGCAGAGATGGAGGGATTGTCTACAGAAGGCAGGACACTGTGGTTGGTGTATTACTGGAGCTGAAAAAAGACCAATATATCACGGCATCCATAGTAGCAAAGAATGAAACCCATTTTAAATCTACTTTAAACAATTTAAAGGGTGCTCATTAGTTTCTAGAATTTCTGGAAAATCCAGAGTCAGTGTTTGAGGCTGTCCATTCAGGAAAGATACTCAATGCTCACTAGAAGTCTGCTCTCTTGGAATCCGTTGCTACAATGCCAATTCTGCATACATTTGCAACTAACTGGAGTACTAGATACTGTAAGCTATGCAACTATTCTCTCCTAAAGTTGAAAGCCTCCCTTGCCCCTACTGTCAGAGAATGGATTCTTGATTTCTTATGTATATCTTTTATGAAATCTGAGACAAGTGCCTCTGTTAGGCTGATAACATCACAAGAGTCGGGGGTAATTGAGTTCCTAAGTCTAGGTGATGGATGTATAATGTTGGACATTTGCTACTCATGACAGGGGCATAGCCAGATGGCCATAAAGCATGTTAAATACTCTGTATCAGCAATATGGTTTCAGTGAAGGAAATAGCTCATGGATATATCTTGATAGGTAAAATTTTCAAATGGGAGAAAAGAAAGTATCACAGCTAATTCCTAGATTTTACATTTGCCAAATGTGGTGGGTGAGACTGTCATATTAGAAATGGAGTGAGTTTGAGGAAGGAGCATATTTAATGTGAATCTGGGTAAAAGGCATATTAGTCTCAATCTTCAGCTTTTCCACACATTTGAAATTATTTCTAAGCAAAAATTTTTTAAAAGCTGTACAAAAATGAAGAATCAAAAGAATTTAAGAAAAAGGAATAAATAGAAATAATAGACAAAGAAGATTCAATATTGTATAGAGTCCATAGGAAAAGATAAAAAGGAAATATGACAAAATTAAAAATCATAATTGATTAACAATTCTTGGAATAAAGTTGAATTTATATTATCAAAGGGAACACTCTTTACTGAATATACTAACCAAGAATGAGCAACATGAAGAAAAAGTCCAGTAAAACTACTGTATTAAAAAAAGGTGGCAAGAAATCCTTGTTGCAACCAGGCAAAAAAGATTAAATAATTGTCAGGAAAAGAAAAGCATATTGTAACCAACCTTTTTACATTTGATGCTAAGAGAATAAAATGTAAATGAGGTATATTATACCAATAAAAACTGATTTGCAACTATAAAGATCTGCAGCTGGGTGTGGTGGCACATGCCTGTGAGCCCAGCATTCAGGAGGCTGAGGCAGGAGGATCACTGTGAGTTCGAGACCAGCCTGGGCTACATAGTGAGTTCCAGGTCAGTCAGTCTCAACTACATAGTGAGACCCTGACTCAAAAA
>NW_022900938.1:35775682-35785506 GCF_012274545.1 Fukomys damarensis | reverse complement strand
AAAAAAAAAAAAAAAAAGATCTCCAACAAGCTGTCATTAACATTCAAAAACTCAGAAAATATTGTTTCCATGAACATTTCTTAGAGTCTTCTAGAAAAAAGGATTCAGAGAGCCGAAATGACAAAGAAAACATTGATATGAAAGCATGATTATACCAGTAAAAATATATTTACTTAGAAAATAAGCTTAATTTAGTTTTTAAAGGGAGAGTTTATATTCACACAATACATGACAATATAGATGCAAAGGAAAAAGAATAGGAAATTTATAATCAAAACTATTTTTGTTTTTAATCATATTGGTATTTCACTGTTAAGACTTGCTTGTAAAATGTGGGATAATGCAAATAAGTAATTATGTCATATTTTAGCATTCCTGTCATTGAACACCAGAATTCTCAGTGAGGAAAAAAAGAAAGAAATTAAAAATGTAAAGTGGAAGATGTCAAGTAAAAACCCCATGGAATTTGAATTAGAAGCAATGGAATGAATTAGTATAATATTTTATCTTTATATAAATATATGCACACACATATATATGAGTACTTTTATATATTTGCATGTATATGTGTGTATGTGTTCATGTGTGGGTGTGTTCTACCAATGTTTACTGATAGAAGACCAAACCGGTAGCAATGTATATCTCAAGCATTCAGATTTTTGGTCTTGAAGTATCATTTCCCATTAAAAAAACTAGAGCTTGTAAGAGAAAAGATGGATTCCAGTCACAGCAGGAAATGTTTAAAATGAGCTGGAACATCTTGTCATGCCAAATAACAAATGCGACAGATTTTCAAAGATGGCGCACAATTTCCTATTTCACATAAATCTTCTACAATGTAAGTTTACCACTCCCACACATCAATATGGAGGACATTTCTCAACTATTGTGAATCAGAGAGACGTATGTGACACTCTGATAAATACAGTTAGAAAGAGACATTAGGTCAGTTCCAGTACTTTTTCCCCCAGTATGCTAGCTCTTGGACAGTTTCATCTTGGAATCCTGCTACCTAACATTGTATGAGAAGTCCAAGCCATGTGGAGGGCCATGTACAGGTGGTCCAGTTGACGACTTCAGATAAACTAATGATTTATAGAAAATGCAAAAGACAGAGAGGACCAAGGACTATATATATATGTCCCAAGGGATAAAGTAAGCAAAATCCACCATAGGAATTTTTTTCTTTTTTTGTATTGGGGACCGAACTCAGGACCTTGTGCTTGTAAGGCAGGCAGGTGCGGGGCCACTGAGCTAAATCACCAGCCCCACAGTAGGAAATTCTACATGTATATGTGTTTGTTCCTTCATTAAATAAACTGCAAACAGTGTAAAAGAAAGAAAGAGGAAACCTGTAGATAATTTACATGGGATTTAGCTCCAAGGTGCCGCCACCTGCCTCTCAAGCTCAAGGTTCCAAGTTCGATCCCTGGTACCATTTTAAAAGGTCCTAATTTAAAAGCTAAAACCACAGTACGTAAGGATGTTCCTTCCCTTCGGTGACAACAACACAGAGAGATAGAGCTAAAGGGGCTCACACCTAGAGACGGACAGGAGAATCCGTGAAGGAATTGATGTGGGACAAAAGTGGCAGTAATAGGGCAGGTAGTATCTCAGAAATCAAGAGTGTGTTCCACGATGGGGTTATTGTCATCTAAATCAAATTCTTTCACAAAGTCAGTAAGCTGAAGATTGAAAAACATCATCATTTGCGAATATGGAGTTTGATGAAGTCAAAACTAAATCAGGGTAATTGACAATACCTGGAAGATGAGAAGAAGAGACAACAGATTTTTGCAGGTAACTGTTTAAAGTTTATTGAGAAGAGGAGAAGAGAAATAGCCAGGTGCCTAGGAATAATGTAGGGGTTAAAGGAGATTTATTTTTAAATTGGGATATATTTAAAAGTTGGGATTTATCCCAACATATTTATATTCTGAGGGAGAGTTTAAAGATATAGAGAAGAAAGAGAATAAAATAAACTCTGTGGAGTTGAGAGAAAAATTAAACCCAAAACACACATGAAAATAGGGGTCTCTGATACCGGGATAGCTGCTCCCTCTGCTAAAGGAAGCAAAGGGGAAATGCAGATTCTAGTGTGTGTGCTGAACTGTGATGGGAAGGAAGCAAAATTCTTACCAGATGAGATGCATTTTTACTTCCAACTTAAGACAAGTCTGTTATCTTCAAAGATGTGGAGTTGAATCAGACTATACCATTTATTAAGCATCGGATTGAAGGTAGTGGTTTTTAATTGTTTTGGACTGTGACTCAGTAAGAAATACAGTTTTATTATGATCACAACAAAGACACACACACACAAAAATTAAATAACTACAAAGACAGAGATACAGACTAATAAAAAAGATAGAGACCAAGACCGAGACAAGACACAGAAAGACAGAGAGAGAAATGAAATCACATTTTATTTAGATCAATGCTTAGTCCTATTAGGAATGGATGCTTCTTTTTTCAAGCCAGCCAGGCAAACTAGACAAGAGCCAAAGTGAAGCAGAGTGCTGGACTGAAGAGGAATTAGGGGATCTCATCTATGTTAAGGTAAACACGACTCCCAAGCAGCGACAGGTCTTCTTACTTCAGAAATTCATGTGTATTAGGGATATGAGAAATAACTTAAGAAAGTATTTCCATGCAATTGTATATTAATAAGTCATGCTTTTAATAACTTGTTTTCTTAATATTCTCTTTTAATTTTGTGGGGAATTAACTTTTTTTCTTTCCAAACGGGGTCTTGACACATACTTCAAGCTGACCTTAAACTCACTATGTATCCTGTGCAGGGATCCTTCTGTCTCAGCCTCCCAATTGCTGGATTATAGGCATGAGCCAGTATGTAAAGTTTAAAACACGTAAACTTTAGAAAATGACTAGAAACACCATGTAACCATTATCCTAGTTAGCCAATAAAACATTTTCAGTAACTTGGAAGTGCTCATCCCCATCTGCCTCTCTAGAGATAATCATTATCATAATTTTATTTTAATAATTTTTTCTCTATTATCTTATTACCTAAACAATATGGGTTAGTTTGCCATAATTTCATACTTTATATAAATAAGCTACAATGCAATATGTATGCTTTTACAACTGGCTCCTTTCAATAAATATGGTGTTCATGTTGATGTATATTTTTCATTTTCATTGCCACATGTAATTCTACAAATGAATAAACCACAATTTTTATTTTCAGTCTTTTTGGGGGCAGCACTGAGCATTGCACTCATGGCCTTGTGCATGCTAGGTGAGCACTACTTTTCCATCACTGGCACACAATATGCAACACCTATAACTTAAAGGAGGGGAACTTTAATTTGTTCAGGGTTTCAGTCCATAATTGGCTGAACATCTAAGGTGGGAATCTCATGATAGAAGGATGTGGCAGAGCAAACCTGCTTAGTTCATGGCAACTGGGGAGCAGAGGAGGGGAACAGCACCAGAAGAGAAGAGGCAAGGGACCAATATTGACCCCAAAGCCATGGTCCTCCCGGACACACTTAGTAGTGTGTTACACCCATCCGTGTGTGGGACCAAAAGCCATCAAATTCTGTTGCAGTACTCTGCCCCTGAGCTACGACCCCACCCTTTTTTATACTTTGTTTTGGAACAGCATGTCACTAAGTTTCCCAGGAGGGACTTGAACTTACTACCCACCTCCTTGAGTGTCCCAAGTAGCTGGGATTACAGGTGTGTGCCACCATGTCCAGCTTCTATTCTATCGATGAACATTTGGCCTATTTTCTTTTGGGAATCCAATTCATGTCTGCTTCCATATTTATGCAGGAGCTTCTCAAGGACATATCTAGGATAGAGTTGCTGAATCTGAGAGCATGAACACTTTTAATTTTACCTAGCGAGTCTGAACTTTTCCAGTGTGTACCAGTTCACGCTTCCTTTTGTTCTGTATCAACAGTAATTGACATTGTGACTTTTTTTTTTGGTATCGTTGGCAATCTAGTGGGTGTGCACTGGCATTTCATTGGGTGTTTTAACTAGTATTTCTATCATCTCATATGTTTAGTAACCGGTTAGATTTCAGATTATTTTACTTTGTCTCACTTTAAAATGCTGGTCAGAACTCACTAAATTAACTTAATTGCTCAGTTTGAAAACAACAATCGAGGGCATATTATTTTAGCTTTCTGAGATACTTTCTTATTTGTAAAATCTCACAAGGTCATTATGATAACCAAGTAAGGGACATGAAAAGAACATATTGACGCTGAGCACACAGTTTGTACTCAATGAGTGGTAAATACCATTCATACTATTTTTTAAAAGAAAGAAAATTATTGGGGTATGAGTCTAGGCACAGCCAATGGCTTAAATGCTGCCTAAATCTCAATCCATGCTTTCATCAGAGCCACAACATATCAACTTTTCATTTTGCTCAAAATGTAGTACACTGTTGGAAAATGTGCAAGACTTGATATCTTGCTGGAATTTGAGTGTGATTCCCCGGACATCGGTCTGGGTGTAGACGTTGACAAGGACCCTGAAGAGGATGCATGCCTTGCTGTTGGGGAGAGGATGTAGCAAGGCTTCTGTAGGTTTATGATTTGAGGCCCATAAAGAGCATTAAAACCCTGGGAGGAGCCCTTCATCTGAACACCATGACCCACTGCTGCCTACCTCTTGTTAAAGATTGCTTTCCCCCGTGCTTGTGAGACGTCACTGTGATGCAAAAGGCTGAACCGGAAGAATATTAGAATGAATTCTGGAATGAGGAGCATGGCCTAGAATTTGCTGTGAGGGTTTATTCTGACAGCCTGAACTTGTTTTACTTTTTCTCATGATCTGGGGAACAATCATGAAGACAAACATTCCACCAGTCGGGCGGGTTTGTGTCTGTTTTGCGTTATCCCAGTGATTGCCAGAAGAGTACAACACCAGGACTGGAGGTAGGTGGAAATTCAGGTAGCTCAACAGAGAGAGGAAAAGTTTGGTAATCTTTTTAACAGTAGCAACGGCAACTTGTAACAACTCTCCTTTGCTTGATGGAATAACCACTTCTTTGAAATAGTATAAAACTTATTTGAAATTTTATTTGAAATACTTTTCTATAAAATCAACTGGGTATTTAAATTTGGAACTTTTGACAGCATTCCAAATATCACACATGTTTATGTATTCCTTTTAAACAACTACACAAGTACCTTTTTTCTCAAACCAAAATAGATATTCCCATGCTTGAATTGCTATTTCTAATGTATTCTTAAGGGCTAATTTGCAAAATGAAATTGATTGTATGATTGCTCTGCAGTAAACATGGTATACCAAATTGGTTTCTAAATTTAGAGAAAGGTTGAATCTCCTCTTATAATAATCAAAAAATTATAGAAGTATTAAAAATTATAGAAGTATTAATGATAACAAAGCTCTTACAATTAAAAAGTCAAATTCTGAAATAACAAGCAGAAATGAATGGCAGATAGAAGCTACATCATTTATAATTCGTGCAAATGGTTATTTTGATCTTTTTCATAAGATAACACAACCTCCCAACTACAGTTTATTAAATGATAGTATATTTACAAAGAGTAATATGGTATATTCACCATGATTAAATTCCATAATCTTGGTGAATTTGATGCTATTAAATATAACTTTAAAATACAGGAAATGGCTGGGGATTTAGCTCAGTGGTTCTGCTGTTTGCCTTTTAAGAGCAAGGTCCCAAGTTTGATCACTGGTACCAAAAAAATAAAAAATAAAAAATAAAAATAAAATATAGGAGATGGTACATAAAATTTTAACCATCATAAAAGAAGGGCAAAGTTGTTTCAGCAGATGATATGATTTCTATGTCTGAGATTTTAGAAAATGGTAATTATTGTTATCCATATAAATGTTCTCAAAGAAAAATCTTGTTTACATATTATGGAATTTTAGCATGAGGCTTAGATTTTAAAAACAGTAGATTCCATGTCCTTTCTTGGAGGTTTTTGTGGATTGATTTTTGGTAATATCTCTTTGGCATATAATGTTTTATGAAGTCCAGCTTCTCGAAGTGCTAATTCAAAGCGAAGTCTAGGGTCAGAAATTATCTGTAGAAATAAAATATAATTCAAATAAATAACTCATTGAACTAAAATAACTTTTATCAATTTCATATTTTCAGCGAACAATTTTTTGTTAAATGAGTAAATGACAATAAACTGAAAACTGTGACTATGTTCTGATTTTTTTTGCTAAAAATGTCTCTCTTTTGATATTATCACTTTTCAATGTGTTAGTTGCTTCCAAAATAGGCTGTACAGCATATTGTACATTAGAATAGTTAAAATATAATGCATTAAAATTATTAAAAGATAAGAAGCTTTTTTTCAGTGCTATCATTATTTGTTGCAGGCTGGAATTATAAAATATAGGTAGTCATTGATTAAAATAAATTTATCTTAATAAGTAAATCAACTTGTGCATCGATCTTTAAACAGAGATTTTAATTTCTCTACCATTTAGTGATATGTAAAATAAGTTTAAACACATGGCCACTACTTGAAAAACAAAATCAATAGAACCAAGGCTGGATTTCATTTCAAACAAATGGCCCATCAATCTGATGCTAAGTGGGAGTAAACCTATAAGTAGTTAAATTTCTATTCTCATTTATAGCTGATTGGATCTTCTTCCTCTTCCCCTCTTATGAATATTATATGTCAGAATACACTGTTTGCCTTGATGAAAAAGTGGCTACATATGGATTTTATGTAATAAGGCATTTTATCGGAATTTGAAATCCAAGGAGATAATGATCTGTTGAAAGCAGACCCTCCCTCAAAGAGCTCTTAGGGAACAGGGGTAGTAAGAAGGTGCACAGGTGTTATGGTTTCGGCCTGAGATGTCTCCCAAAGGCTTATGTTGAAGGTTTGATCCCAACTGCAGCAATGGTCAGAGATAGGCTTTGGAAAGTGACTGGATCGTGACAGTTTGACCTCACCAATAGGTTGAACCATCAATGGATTCATAATCTAATGACATCAGGTGGTGGAAATATGAGGGGAAGGGCTACATGGAGGAAGTAGGTCACTGGGGGCCTGCCCTGGCAGGGTGTATCTTGCATCAGGCCCTGTTTTAGCTCAGTCTCCGTGCCTCTGTGTCTCTCCCCTCCCTGTCATCTGCCATAAGGTGAGCAGCTTGACTCCACTATGTGCTCCTCACTGCGACGTTCTGCCTCACCATGGGCCTGGAAGCAACAAAGCCAAGTGACTCCGGATTTATGCCAGTGAGACTGATTCACGATCAATCCGTGTCCAGTTGGCTCCCAATTATTTCCAGGATTTACCCCTCCCTTCAGCTCCAGGGTTGTGAGTTTTACACTTTTTAAATTATCTTGTTTTTTAGTAGACGGCATGTGAAGCAGGAATCTCCCTCCTACCCAGACTTCCACTCCCCCATTCCCTTCCCCAGAGGCAGCTAAACCGTTTCTTATAAATGTGTATTATAAAGGAATAATACAAATTTTTGTTCTCCCTAGGTTTGTTTTTCTTTCTATATTCTTAATGGCAGTACCACTTAGATTACAATTTGCTGAATTACTATGAGGTACCCAGCAATATTCTAGGCAATACATGTTTATTATTTCTAATCCTCAAAAGGATCTTGCAAATGATTATTTTACAGATGAAGAAAATAAATATAAAGATGTCAAGAGCTTACACAAGCTCAACCAGCAAATAAAATAATAGATGTGGATTTGGATCCACAAGGCAGGCTCTTCCCAGCATGACTTGTTACCTATCTTGGAAATGTGTTCACTTTCTTTATGCTCTGCTCCCTCAGCTAGAGCCATTCACAACCCCTACACCACCCCTTTGGATCTGTGATCTTAAAAACACCTCGCACATCCCCATTTAGAATATACGAATATATCTAATTTCCATTTAGAATATACAAACACAAATATGAGCATGTATATAATGAACCAGCTTCTGTCTCACAACTGTTCACAGAATAAGGGTCAAATGTCTGAGTAGCAAGACTTACTATGTGCTCACAGTTTGTCCCTAACCCATGTTTCAGTCTCATGCCTCAGCATTTGTCATGGAGCCCTTGCTGTGTGCTGTACACCAAAGATACTCCAAGAAAGACCTCACCCAGCTCTCCTGTGACTGACAAAACTTGCACTTGTTTGGCCTGGCTACTTGAGACTGTTTCATCTTCTGACTTAAATCTGTGCAAGCCCCAGATTCCCTCCCCGCTTTGGCAGCTGGTGTCTGGAGATACCCATGCGTCATTACAAGTTATCCCTCTCCCTCTGCACCCCCAGCACAGGGTTGTTTTTGTTATAAATCATATGGTGTGAATTTCGTCACAACTCCCAAAATCCCTGACTAAGGTAGAGTTCAACACTTCTCTCTTTGATGTATTCTCTAACCGTGGGGCCGGGCTTAAGCATTTTCTCTCTTTCCTTGCTGCAGCAGCCCTAGGACCTTCATCATGGTGTTGATCTCCCCTTTGCAGCATCATTTCCACACATGCTAAATGAGGCGCTCTGCTCACTTCCTCCAGACAGGGTGTAGCCCAGAGTGACATTTCATACAGAGCCAGGAAATATAGCACACGTTCCCCAAGTATGTTCAACTGTTAGACCAATTCTTCATCTTTTATTCTCTAGGAAAGTGTGGAGCACCAAGCAGACACACAATGGATTTGTTTGGCAATGGAAGAATGAAGTTTATCAGTTTTTACATAATTAAATTAATATTTAGCTTTTTATCTTCAGATTTGTGAAATTAACAAGTAGTTTCTCCCTTAATTTCACTGATATCTGTTCATTCAACTATCCTCCTTCCCAACCTCCAATCTTAATTCCATCCATTTAAAGTATCTTTCAAAAAATCTCTTCTGAGTTCCAGGAACAGACTAAAATGAATCCTCAATTCCTATAAAAATTAAATTAATCCCTCAGTTTTTCCATAGAAATTACACTATTTTATCATTAACTTTGATGTGTTGTGTTTCGCTCATTTTAATTTCTGAAAGCTTTCTTCTGCTTTGTCTCATTAGTATCATTAGATGTTTATTTAACAGGATTTAAATTCTTAGAGTGACAGAGAAATATTTTAACAACAAAATAACATTAACACAACTTTCAAAACACAGTGGACCCTCAAGTTAAAACT
This sequence comes from Fukomys damarensis, assembly GCF_012274545.1. Classification (NCBI taxonomy): domain Eukaryota; kingdom Metazoa; phylum Chordata; class Mammalia; order Rodentia; family Bathyergidae; genus Fukomys; species Fukomys damarensis. The sequence goes on along the minus strand of NW_022900938.1, from coordinate 35,776,363 downwards.
GGCCTGACATACAAACAGAGTGGGCTGGCCCTGGAATTTTACTTTTAACTTATGACCACGGTCTTGAGTTACAACCGGAATGCCAGCCTCTTGTGCTTCCAGATGGTCTCAGATACAGATGTAACCCCTAAAGAGTTCTGTCAGGAATTTCACAGCATCCTTTCCTGTGTGGGATTGAGAAGCCCTGGGCCAGTGTCTCTCTCAGGACACTGAGATCTGCCTTTATACAGGAGAGAGACTTTGAAGGCAACTGACCAATCTGAGTTACAACCAGCCCTTTTGAATGAACTGAACACACTGCACTTTATATTTCTTAAATTTAAAAAATAATTTTAAATTAAAGATTTATAACATTTTTAGCTAAGCTGTTTTGTTCTATGGTCACTTATTTTTTTTTTCAGCTTTAATTGAGTTTATTGGTACATTTTAGGGATACAGTACAGTTACATTCATTGTTGGGATCTTGTACCTCTACATGACAAGTCTTGATTCTCATTTTTTCCCCTTACCTCTGCCCTCCCTTCACCCCCTCCTCCCCTCCCCATCTACAAACACTTTATTTTCATCTTTTCATTCTCTCACATTTTTTTCTTTTCCCTTTTTACTCTTCCCCTACCCATCCCACCTTCCCTACACCTTTAGCTCCTTTCTTCCCATTTCTAAATGTCAGTAATCTTATTA
>NW_022900938.1:35716143-35775652 GCF_012274545.1 Fukomys damarensis | reverse complement strand
CCATCCCACCCCCTACACCTTTAGCTCCTTTCTTCCCATTTCTAAATGTCAGTAATCTTATTAAAATCTTATGCATTGTTGCAGATTATTTACACCAGGGAAACTATTGGTCACTTATTATTTTATAAGAGTAAGAATTATGCAGTAATTATGTGCTATCATTTACAAGTAAATATTATGCTAATATATGTGGTATTCAAATGTAAATATTGAAAACAATTTGTAACCCAAGCCACACATTTATTTCTATCGTTCTTATCATCATTATCGCTTTTTTTTTGCATCAAACATGCTAATTTCCATAATTACCTGCTGTTCATTGTATGTATGCAGCGTGAAGAGTGGCTTGTGAAGAATAAACTCTTCTTCCATATCAATACCCATCTTAGCTTTTGATGCTATTGTATCTGACATCATTCTAACAGGATCACATTGAGCAACAACAGCAACCTGAAAGAGAAGGCATGGCCACTTGGAACAAAGTAAAGACCACTTCTGGGCAATATTACAAATATTCCATGTCCGTGAAAATTAAGAAATTTTGTGAGAGATAAAACCCAAAAGGCAAAGACAGAAGAAATATTTATACCAGCCCAGTCATAGAGATCCACAAAGCAGTTAAAACATACATAAAACAAAATAGGAAAATATAATGCATGGAACAGGATTATTTGCTCATGATTAGTTACAATTGTGATTAATTTCATATAAAAATGTATCTTTCAGATTGAAGTTATAAGCAATTTACATATAAAACATACATATTCAGCCACCATGAAGGTAACATAAGGTAGGAAAAAATATTTTAAATTTCTTAGCTGTCCACAGCTAGGGAAACAACTCCAAGAAGCTTTCTAGAAAGCCTACTCTGAGTGAGCTGGATCTGGAGCATACTGTCATGCTAAATCAAGTGTGTAGCAGAATTGGGCCAAATGGGTGAGTTTCCATTGTACCAGACAACAAAGTTTCCAGAAATCACTATATGCCATTGTTCTCCTTCCACTGCAAACCCCCTAGAATCACTAGAGCCCCAATGTCCTTGTCCTGTGCAATGCAGACCTGTACCTCAATGAAAACAAGCCACTAATTTTGTAAATTACATGCACCATTAGTAACACCTGCTGGCAAATTTAAAAACTGAAGGCTTAGCTTTACTTTATGTAAATGGCGTTTTTCACGATAGAAACTGTAACAGAAACTGTAATGAAATAACTGGGGCTGACCATACTTTAATTATTATAGGTTTCCCAGCTAAAGTATTTTATACTGTAATTCTAAACACTGATTATAGATAATGGACTACAATATTTCTTCTTTCAAAGGGCACACAGATAGAAGGATTTCTAGTCATATGGTGTCTGTAGTTACCTCATTTATGTTTTGCATAAGAATGTGTTTAGCAACAGTGGCATTAAGTCTTGTCCCCAGAAGCTGTAGTATATATTTGCTAATGGTTGAATAATTTGAATTTTGTTGGAAATAGGACAGCCAGGACTTATTTTCCTGAATATATGTCCATAATTAATTTTACAGAAGAAGGTGTGATGTAAAGTTGAATGCATTTATATCACATCTATGGTACATATCTCACTATTTACTTCATTCATCCCATTTGATGTTTACTGACTATTGTGACTGCAAAAAGTAGCTCAGCCCTGTGGCTCCTCACTCTTCTGTAGAGTGAGCTTTCTAATACTACCTACATCCTAGGGTTTCTGTAGAGATTAAAACAAGTGGTGTCTAAGAGTACTTCACAAGGGGTTTTATACTTAGTGATCCTTGCAAATGTGAACTTGCATTACTACAAGCCTGTAAAGGAGGCACTATTATTATTTTCCCATTTTTCAAATGAGGAAATGGAGCTGACGGTGGCTCCTGACCTGGGTTCCAGGTTTGCAGGATACCAGAGGCTGATGCTATGTCACCTCACTGACACCAGGTGGGGAAGCCAGGTGGCATTTCCCGTGAGCTGGGAAATGGTGTCAATGAATATTTCAGAGCTTCAACTGATCACTATGAGTTCAAAGTTCAGGTCAGGGATTTAGTGCAGTGGATCCGTGCCTGCCTGCCAAGTGCGAGGGCCCAAGTTAGACCCCTGGTACCAAAAAAAAAAGTTCTGCAAAATTACTAAGCAAAACTGTTAATCACATTTCCAGAGTTCTCAAATTCCTGCTCTTGCTGTCTACTGTTTATATTTATCTAATTTTGCTTGCTTTTTTAGGCAAAGTAAGGGGAGGCTTTTATTTCTTCACAAAAAGGATACTTTGTAAAAAGTAGTTTTAAACATGTTTATTGACTGTGAAATATTTCCAAGCACGTGTTCCTACCCCAAAAAAGGTTATCTTGCCCTACCTCATTTTTTAAAGACAATAAAGTCCTTTGACTAGATGCAGGGTTTTACTGTGGCAAATATATAGCATTCATCTAATAAATGAGAAGTTATATGGATGCATTTAAATCTCGAGAAAGTTTTTAAAAGGTGCTGATAAAGTTCTTCTAATACACTGAGAAAGTAGAAATAGTTTGACATAAATCTAATTGCTCCCTAGAATAAAGATCTGTGTCCTAATTTGGAAAAGTAAAATTTTATATAGCAGATGTCATGAACCAAGCCCTAGTAACAATGCTGTTAAGAGCACTTAGAAGCTTTTCTTTAAAATCACCCATGAAAAGTTCCGAATAAAAAACACCTGTTTCCTAAGGGCTTCAAGTCGCCTCTCTCTCTCTTCCTCCTCATGTGCATCTTGAAGAGCCACTTCTCTCTGCTCCATCAAACGCTTTTCCAGTAATGCTTGTCTATATTGAACCCTTTAAAAACAACACACAGGAAAGCTGGAGAACATCATAGCAACTTCAGAGAACATCCAGATAAGAGAACAGAGTTGCAAAAGGTATCTCAGAGGTGATGTCATACTAATAGTTTAGTTTTATTTGTCTCTCGTGGATTTCTCATATGCAAACAATTCACAGTAACTCTAATAACCAGGGAAGTGCAGGAAAGCATGGGGTTAAATTTGGTTCACCTCATCCCTTGTTGAAACTATTTTATTAACTATTAAACTCTGTTCGCTGCTGCAGCTGCAGCTAATCTACCCTAAGACAAGATAGGCTCACTCCTGAGTTATAGCAGTTTCCTGCTGAGAAGTTTTAACACAATTTGAGATAATAAAAAGGCTGTGTTGCTGATGAAATGTACATATTTTAGGAAGAAGTAAAATAAATTACTATAACAATATGCCTAAATTATTTTGCTTACTAGAATTTAAACTTTTTATATTTGTCACTCACTTTGTCAACAATGCCCTTTTCTGAGTGTGTGCATTAAGAGGTTTACAAAATTGCACTTTGACATCTGTAGGTGGCAGCAAAAACATGACTTTCCCTTAGCATTATATTTCCATTCGCCTTAAAATCATCAGATATTAAAACACAGTAATTTAGTTACTGGTTTAATGCCAGGAGCTTATTTGGCCATCTTTTTTTTTGCCTGTTTTGGGGCAATCTCATTTATCGTCTTCTTTCTCAAGTTATTCTTCTATTGCATTATAGACATAGGATTCATCTTTTCAAAAAAGTAGGCTCCTGCATACTGGGAGGAGCATTAGGCCATGGTCTCTGTCTTCCATCATTGACAGTGTAGTGTGGTATTACTCTGTGTGACATCGGTCACAGATGTCCTTTTCCTTTAGTGTGCACACCTGCCTTTTCCAAAAAGGTAATTTCACCAGCCCTCTTATATTCTAGAGTCAGACATTTACTGAGGGCTCGCTATGCAGCAGGTTTATGCTAAGCACTTTATATGCTTCAGCTTATTGAAACTTCCCAGCCATTATGTGTTGGAGTATCATTTTATCCTTATAAAGAAACAGAGGCACACACAGATCGTGTTACTTTCCAGAATCTCATGTCCAGTGAGTGGTGAATGGCAGAGCCAGAAATCAAACCTAAGTCTGGTCTCAGAGGCCAAGCACATGCCTCTCTCCCTCCTAGGAGCCTTGTGCAGTGACTACTGTGTTTCCCTCTTCTCTGTATCCCTTATCTTTCCTCCCACCCCATAGGCTTCTGAATACCCACTTTGTGCCAAACTCTGTACTAGAGTGTGGGTGCACTGAGAAAAAGACCCTGCCTGTAAGAGGTGTAGAGCATGAAGATAACAAGATGCATCTATGAATTAAACAGACTAATGAATGAATAAAGAATATGGGGGGTTAATACAATTGAATATTACTCTGCCATAAAGAAGGATGAGCTTGGGACATTTATGGGTAAATGGATGTGCCTGGAGTCTATACTCCTAAGCAAAATAAATCAAACATGTATCTAAATACTGCATTGTTTCTTGTGTGACAAACCAAAAGTGGAAATAAGGACTATCTTTTGCACATAGGGAGAGAGGGGAATGGAGGAAAAAAAAAAGAAGCAATACATATCATGTACTGGTACAATTCCCTATGATGAATGTTATCATATTAGTTATTAAAAGGTACCAATAAATGTTTTGCTTAAAATAATTTAAAAAGATATATAACGTCTTGAGAGAGGAACAAATAAGGCCCACTGGAGAAAGGTGAGATGCCCACGTTTTGGGCCATGAGAGGCAATGAGAAGACTTAGCGAGAGCTTCCAGGAAGAGGGAGCATCTGAGCCAGGAGTGGAAGATTAGGATCTGGACAGGCAAAGAGGGTAGAGGAGAAACCATCCTCCAGGCAGAGAGGGCAAGTGCTGGGCTGATGCCTGGGTGTGGGTGCCTCATGTGCCTCCTCCTGGTCACTGAGGCCACAGGAGGAGAAGGGTTCTGTGAACCAAGAACACAGTGAGTGAAGGAAGTATGGCAGACAGAGGCACAGGGAAGTACCAGTGGGCCGAGCCTAACACTCACATGGCGTCCTCAGGAAGGTGCTCTTTAAAAACTGGACACTCATGAGGTAAGTGTTCAAGGAAAGGAATGAAGCATGCAGGAGACCCTCGCAGATTATAAACTTAGCATGGGATAGAAAGAAAATTCTAACCTCTCTGAGCATCACGGCTCTAACCCTAACCCCTCCACCATCATGAGTCGGTACAGTCAGGCCACAGACCAGCATGCTCCTCTCCCCTTGCCTCTGTGTCACAAGAAATTGTATTGCTGATTCTCTTCATTTTCACTAAGGCATGACACCACCTCCCTAATGAGGTTCTACTCAATTTAAGCACTGAGTACACGCTAAGTGAACTACTGCGAAGGTTCAATTAAAAGATACCCTGGGATTTGGCAATTACCATATGCTAATTTTCGGAATCTTTAGAAAGTTTCTCTTCCTGTGGGATATATGGGCTGCTTTGTCTGCAACAAAGTTTTTGTCTACTTTGTGGGAAAGTCTTGGCTGTTCCTGCCAAGGGAGTTTGACTGGAGAGGAAGAAATTGTAAATGAGAACAAGGCCTTTCTACCTGTGTCATGGAGAAGGTGGACTCACAGTGTACTTTGAGGCTCATGCATTCCTTGGACAGGTCCATATTTATTGAGCTTAGCACCTCCCATGAATCAACTGCCGTGCTGAATATTTACATGAGAGATGTGCTCCTGTCCTTGTGGAACAGGCAATCTACCTGGAGTATAAGACCGAGACTAGGACAGTACAAGCAGTTTGTGCTGTGATGGGACAATGGGGAAATCTTTGCCAGTCTTTGGGGGCAGGGAAGTATGAGAGTTGCTGTGAATTGAGTCTGGGAAAAGGAGTGAGGATTCACCAAGGTGTGTGTGTGTGTGTGTGTGTGTGTGCATCAGAAAGTCCAAGACTGCAAAACGTAGTACATGAACCTGCAAAACGTAGTACATGAACACCCAGTGGTAAGAGCATGATGTGTTTGAGGAATTGAAATACTTCAACACAACAAAAATGAATGCTTGGTGAGGGGTGCAAAGAACCCTGGCTGGGATATGCAGGCTTTATCAGCATGATGGCAACACAATGATCAGAGCTAATCTCTCCTCCAATATGGAGGACGCATGGTAAGGAGGCAGGACAGACAGTGAACCCAGATGGAAGCTGATGGTTTCCTAATCTAAGGCAGAAGGAAGGAACTGGTAGGAGAAGATACAGATTTGAACGCTACGGAAGAAATAAACAGAGAATGTTAGTTTATTTTATGGGAGAAGAAAAATGATAGAAGAAGAATTTAAGGTTTCTGTGTTTCTCTCTAACATAGGGAACTTTAAAGAGGAACAAGAATGAGAAGGAACAGTGTTCATTTTGGACCCAGGGCTGACTATGTAACAGCTGGGATGGAGAAATAGATTAGGAATCTTCATTAACACAATGGGGTTGAAGCCACAGAGACAGATGCCATCATTCGGGACAAGTCAGAAAAAAAGTGGGTCTAGGATTGATTCCCAAGGAAACAACACTTAAAAGGACAAAAGATGAGGAAAGTACTTAGGGAAATAAGGAGCATACATAGTCCCAAAAGCAGAAGGAAAATGCGGTCAACAATGTCAAATGCTACAGAAATAATCCAAAATAATTGTTAGGTTAAATAACAGGCATTATTGGTGGTCTTGGCAGAGCAGTCTGTGAAGAGGTGACTGAAGAACTGGGGGGGAAGGAAGGAAGTGAGGTAGTGGAAGCAATGCTTTAGCAAGACTGGGCAGATAGGGGACAGAGGCACAGAGCTGCATAGACTGCCCACAGTTGCAGGGGCTTCACAGTGATGACCAAAGTCATTCTGATAACCTTAAAGAGCTGCATGAGAAGGACATAGAAGACACATGCAAATTCTTCATTTTTACAGATGTTGTGGTGTAACTTCAGACAATACTTTTACTTAACAAGAGCAAACTCTTGGTGCTTCCTTCTTCTCTGAATAGAAACATTTCTTTGCCTAAACAGAAGTGATGCAGAAAAACTCTTGTGAGAAAGCCAAATACTCACATATTCATGAGGAAAGAAAATAGCAACACAGTAAAGTCAATCATTTGGAAAATTTTCCACATAAATACATTTAGCCATTTGACATAGCAGATTTTCTCCAAATTAAACTGTTGCTATGAAAGTCAATGTCAGGAAGTGGCTAAACTCAATAGTTTTTAGGTGGTGCACTGAATTTCAAAACAGGAACCTTGCATTCATTTCTCAGTCTGTTGTATGCTCCCTGAGTCTACAAAGGTTGCAAGAGCTGCAAAAGAGGCATTTTCAACTTCTCTTGGGGAAGGGGAAGCATCAGATTGTTCAAAAGCAACAGCTGCTGTAGAATCAGGCACAACATTAACAATAATCTGAAAAAGATTTTATTTAAACCTCCAGACCTGAGGGTAGTTGAAGGGACAGTACACTTTCATGTAGAAATGGAGAACTTATGTATCACTTAGGAGACATTTTATGTGTGTTCTGCAGTTGAAGATGTGTGTACTCAGATGCAGATGGTTTGAAAACACCTTGTGCTTCATTCAGTGACAACTTCCCTTGGCATCAGTGAAACTTGAGGGAAGACTTTGCAAACTATTAAGCACAAAATCTTGCCCTTGCTCCTGTGTGGAGTCACAGGTAACTTCTGTCTAAAAAGAAATGCTATAGCAACCAAGAGAGATGGGGGAAACTTCTCGAGATCGACCAGTGTTGTCAAGTATTGCAATTAAAAACTTTAAAGTAAATAAATCACAGGATAAAGATGATCTGAATTTGGGGACTCTAACCAGGACTGAACTCCTCATAAAATGTTTCAGGCAGGGATGTGCCCCACTGAATTAAACGCCATTTATAAACCAACTTGCTACTTCATACGGAAATTATGAACTTCAATACTGAGTGAGAAAGCCTTAAACAGGCTATGCTAGCAGTGCTCCTGCCAAAGGAGCCCAGGGGCAGCATCACGGGGAATGTGTTTCTCCCTGTCAGGAAATCCATTTTAGGCTCAGGTTCCACTCAGCAGATTGTTTTTCCCACTAAGCAAAGGGAACCTCTCCATTAGCTGGAGTGATTAACATGCAGATCAAAAGAGAGACAGGCCAGGTACCAAAGGAGAGAAACCTTCTTAGAGAGAAGAATGGAAAGTGCATAAGCAAGACTTCACACAGAATGAAACAGCCCCTAACACCTAGGGTAGTGAGGATCCTAAGGCCGAAGGCAGAGACCAATGCCTGCAAAACACAGTGCGAATCATAACACAAGACAGTAACGTCCTGGCACAGATGGGCATGGGCCAGGAACAAAGACCACTCAGAGCACCGCAGGCAGAACCAGGAACAGATGAACCCTTGCCAGACCCAAACAGAGGCTATTCTTCTTGCTCAAAGTGCTCCCTGGTTCCTTTGTGAGGATACTGGAACCCCATTCTTTAGCTGATTATTAGTTCAATCCGTCAACATATTCTTATTTAAGCCCTTGGTAGTCAGTGCCAAGTACACTGCTCTAGGTGCTAGGCTCCAATAGTGCAGGGGAAAAGCAGACAAAAGAAGTTTCCTACCCTAATTTTACATAACTTTTGATTTGTAATATTAATCATGCCTAAATTAATGCTAATAAAATGCATGATTGTTCTTGATAAATTGTTTTAATTGATCACAAAGCTCTAAATAACAGTCCTTTCCTAGATTGTTATAGAATAATGATTCTAGTGTCATTAGAATTACTGGAATTATGAAAACTTCCAACACCAGGACCCTATCCCTACTAATTACAACAGAATTTGGTGGTAGGGCCCAAGTACTGGTATTTGGTTTCTCCCGTTAATCCTAATAATCAGCCTGTGCTAAGAACCAACGCTGCATAGCCCAGTACTTCTGAAACTTGAAATCACATCAGAGTCACCTGGAGGGTGATTCTCAGCCACCTCAAGAATCTGATTCTCTCATACCAAGTGGTGACCCAAACTCTGCATTTCTAAGTGATGCTAATGTTGTTGATCTGAGGCCACATTCTGGAGACTATGACATAGATAGAGCTACAGATTAGAGGGCCTCTACCTCACTATTGTGACCAAGACAAAACAAGGTACAAATTACTACCTAGAGAAGGCTTATTTCTCTTCATGTGGCTAAGCACCAGTTATACACCACAGGAATGATTCAAACTAGAAATTTCTGCATGGTGCTATTGACATTCGAGAGCAGGATCTTGCAATTATCTCCCCTACCTCCTGTGGCCCCAGCACACAAGAATGACAAGTTCTGTGAGGCTTTGGCCTTCTTAGGCTCAGATCAGTGTCAATGATGGGTAGTCACGAACATAGCTGCTACAGAACTTTTTCTATCCCTTCAAAGGACAAAACACTCTTGTATCCAGTGGACAGGTGAAAACTTCAGGCTACCGGCCCGTATTTACAGGCTCTATTAGGTAAAAGAAAGAAGACATAACTCAAAGGCATCTTGGCCTTAAAAAGGAAGTGTGAACTCCTTCCTTTTAGAATAGCTTTTGCAGCCACAGGGGGTTGAATATTTTTCACATTGGAATCAAATATCCATAAATGAGAGTGAAGGACATTTTTCTGTTCTTTGTAAGCAATTCCAAGCCAGCTGTCTGAACTCACCTGCACTGGAAGTGCAGGGATGTGAAAGTGCTGAGACTGAGACAAAACTTACACTTGGGAGTCCAGGGTTGGAGGCAGAAGAAAATGTGAAGAGGGAGGCACTTGAATAATATATAATAATATCATGCAGTGTTAGCTGCTTCTCCTCCCATCCAAAGCAATCTGTCTTCTGTCTTCTTCCCTCCCTCCCTCCTCCCCGCTCTCTCCTCTCTCTGTCTCTCTGTCTCTCTCTCTCTCTTTCTCTGTCTCTCTCTCTCTTTCTCATTTTGTAGTGTTGAGCGTTAAGATCAGGACTTCAACACATGCTACAAAACTGCATTACCACTGAATTGCATCCCCAGGTCCTGTCCCCCCCCCACCGCCTTTTTTAACCATTTCTAACTGTTCTACCTGACTTTATGTTATCTTTTTTATATCCTTTCATACCCCCAAATTTTTCCTGGATGCCTTCTTGTTAATAATATTTCAAGTGGGATGAAGGCAATAAGAGGTACATTAGCTGCAGAGATTTTAAAACAAAAATGAAAATGACTGAAAGCCTATCTTCCTTATAAACCAACATGCACAAGCAAGTCTAAACAATGTTAGTAAATGATCCATCCACTGGAGGACATAGCCCCACCTGACTCCACTCTTAGTTAATCCTTTCAACAGTTTTCCTTAATTGAAAACCTATGTTTCCCAGGTGATATTATTTCTATTGCAATGCTTTAAAATAGAGAATACTTGTAGAACAAAGCTGCATTGTTTGGGTCTGAAGTGACAATTCCAGAAAAGTTTTGACCACTAACTTTGGGATGATACCATCTTCCCTCTACCATGGTTCTAGAAATTATGTGCTGGCTGTTCCAATCCATGTCATTTCCTGTCAAAGTCTTAAACTAGGAGACTCTAGTCTCTATTTTCACTGTATCTACATACAAGTGTTGTACACTGCACAACTCCAGGAATTCTCATTCATGATGAATTCCTGCTGTAGTAGTTACCTTTCCATTGCTGGGATAAAATATCTTACACATACAACTTCAAGGAGGAAGGTGTTATTTTGCCAAACAGTTTCAGCCAGTGGTTAGCTGAGTTGAAGGTTTAAATGTCCTGGTGGAGAAGCATGGCAGAGGAAAAGGTGTTCAACTCACGGTGCCTGGAAGCAAGGAGCAGCAGGAGAGCCAAGAGGCAGGGACTAGGAACTGCAAATAGTTCCATGCCTATGCAGACACACCCAGCAACGTGCTTTATTAATCTAGGCATCTTTAAAGCCAACCAATCTGACAGTCAAGATTAACCATTACAAGTCTACCCCTTGTCAAGGGGACACCCTAATACATCTTCTTAAAACACACTTAATCTCCAAATAGAAACAAAAAAGTCAGAACGCTGCCTAATACAATGTAACTATCCTGTGAACCACTGATAATATAATAATTTCTCCCACAAACTCTGGGTAAGTTGACCCAAACTACATTCAGTGCACAGATATCGGCAGCCTCTTTCCCTCTCAAAGTCCTGGGTTCCACTCTCTTTTATTTAGGTTTTCTTTATATAAGTTCAGGATTACTCTCAGATACCACACATGTAATTATATTGCATTGCTGGTTAAATGCACAGCTCCTACCTTGATGAGCATCTGAATTTAGGCATAGAGTGGGCATCTTTTTGAAAAAATTATTCACAAGCCTAAATAGAAAGCCAGAAGACCTCCTCCCATCCCTCTAAAGGTGAGCCACCATGATAACATGTACAAGGCCAAGATTATGCCTAGTCAATTATTTTAGATTCACTATAACCCATAGATAAATAAATTTTGATTATTTAATACCTTGTAATATATATGCAACAAATTTAGCCTGAAATATTCACAATACAGTTAGGCAATTCAGCCATGTAAAAACCCATGGAAAGGACTCATAGAACATATATCTTTCAGCAATTTAAACTGCTGGAGTCAAGAAAAATCTTATATGCCTAAGGAAATGATTGAGGTGACTTGTCCTTTTGGATTATCAGCTGTAAACCACTTTATAAGTTGGGGGATATCTTCTAAAAATAATCACTTTAATATTAGAAAAGTTGACTGGTTTATCCTCTCTTTCTAGCAGTAATTGGAAATTAGAGCCAGCTCCCTGTTATGTACAAATCTGATTTTAATTATTAAACTGCATTTTGATTAAACATCTGTTGTTTTTAATTTCTAGCAACAACTTAGTTATGTCAACCCCCTCTCTCTGCAGAACTACTTTGCCACACCCCGTAAGAGAATTCCTTCTCGTTCCTAGGATTGACAATTTATCTGTGACAAGATATGGTTAATAATAATATATTACAAATATGAGCACAGTGATTGGCCCTGATTGAGCATATGGCTTCCACTGAGCCAATTAAAATCTTTCCTTGAGATTTTTCCATAGATATCAAAAAAGAAAGACTTTCTAGATAGTAGTCCTTTGTCTGAGGAGCAGCTGGTAAAACTTTTTTCCCACATTGTAGGTTGTCTCTTAGTTCTGCTGATTGTTTCTTTTGCAGTGAAGAAGCTTTTTAATGAGATCCCAGTTGTTGATTCTTTCTGCTAGTTCCTGTGCTACTGAGGATTTGTTCATAAAGTCTTTTCCTATGCCAATGTCTTCCAGAGTTCTGCCTAACTTATCTTCCAGCAAGTTTAGTGTTTCTGTTTTAATATTTAGATCTTTAATTATGGTGAGCCTTGACATAAGAACAGCCATGATTCACCTGTGATTAAACCTGGACCCAGCCTACGTGCCTGTGCCATGGCAGCCTGTTGTCTGATTCCCAGTGGGTAGCCCATCACCCTATGTTGCCATAGTAATGTAACCCATAATAGTTGTTTTGTAGAGCATTGTGACCTTTGCAGTCAGCTACACCCTGTTCACACTTTTGGTTTCGGTTTTAGCCTATATATGCTCCACCCTGAAAAATAAGCGGGGCCTTGCTATGAAGAGAGCATGAGCCTGGAATCAAGTCCGTGAGACTGTTTTCTCTCTTGTTGCCCTTCCTTTCAGGTTTAGGACCTGCTGGCAGGATCCTGACGTTGCGGTTCGCGACATTTAATCCATTGGGATATTACTTTAGTGCATGGTGAAAGATAAGGGTCTAGTTTTAATCTTTGGCAGGTGGAGATCTAGTTTTTCTAACACCATTTATTAAAGAGGCTATCTTTCCTCCAATGGGGATGGTCAGCGCCTTTGTCAAAGATGAGGTAGCTGAGTACATCTGAGTTTGTTTTTGTGTCTTCCAGTTGTTCAGCTGATCCTCAGGCCTGTTTCTTTGCCAGTACCATGCTGTTTTTATCACAGTGGCTTTGTAATATAGTTTCAAATTGAGAATTGTTATACTTGTTGCTATGTGTCTGTTGCCTAGGATGGCTTTTGATATGCTAGGTCTCTTATGGTTCCAAATGAATTTTTGGATTCCTTTTTCTAGTTCTGTGAAATATAGTGTTGGAATTTCAATTAGCATTGCATTGAATCTGTATAGTAGTTTTGGTAGTATGGCCATTTTCACTATGTTGATTCTTCCTACCCAGGAGCAGGGGATATCTTTCCATTTTTTTATATCCTCTTCAATCTCTTTTTTTCAGAATGCTGCAGTTTGCAGTGTAGAGATCTTTTGCTTCTTTTGTTAGATTGATTTCTGGATATTTCATTTTTTTGGATACTATTGTGAAAAGAATTGTTTCCCTAATTTCTCTCTCAGTAAGTCTGTTATTTGTGTACAAGAAGGCAATTTATTTTTGGGTGTTGACCCTGTATCCGGCTACTCTGCTAAAAGTGTCAATTAAGGCTAGAAGTCTTTTGGTGGAGTTTTTTGGGTCTTTAATGTAGAGTATCATATCATCAGCAAATAATGACAGTTTAACTTCTTCCTTTCCTACCTTTATTGCTTTAATTTCTTTCTCTTGTCTAATTGCTGTGGCTAATGTTTGCAGAACTATATCAAAGAGGAGTGGTGAGAGTGGGCATCCTTGTCTTGTTCCTGATTTTTTTCAGCTTTAATTGAGTTTATTGGTACATTTTAGGGATACAGCACAGTTACATTCATTGTTGGGATCTTGTACCTCCACATGACAAGTCTTGGTTCTCATTTTTTCCCCTTATCCCTGCCCTCCCTTCATCCCCTCCTCCCCTCCCCATCGACAGCCACTTTATTTCCATCTTTTCATTATCTCACATTTTTTTCTTTTCCCTTTTCACCCTTCCCCTACCCATCCCACCTTCCCTACACCTTTAGCTCTTTTCTTCCCATTTCTCAATGTCAGTAATCTTATTAGGATCTTCTGTATTATTGCAGATTATTCACACCAGAGAAACTATTTGGTATTTACACATGTGTGCCTTATTTATTTCACTTAGAGGTATATCTTCAATATGTATCCATTTTTCTATGAATGAATCTTTTTTCTCATTCTTATGGCTGAGTAATATTCCATTTTATAGAAAAACCACATCTTCTTTATCCAGTTTCCAACTGATGGGCAAATAGGCTGTTTCCAAGTTTTAGCTATTACACACTGTGCCACTATAAACATGGGTGTGCATACTTCTCTGTAATATGATTCTTTTAGTTCTTTTGGAAAGATACCCAGCAGAGGGATGGCTGGGTCAAATGGAACCTCCAGTCCAAGCTCTTTAAGGTATCTCCATATCGATTTCCATAGTGGTTGCACTAGTCTGCACTCCCACCAACAATGGAGAAGGGTTCCTTTCTCCCCACAACCCCGCCAACATTTGTTATTGTGTGATTTCTTGATAGCAGCCATTCTTTGTGGGGTGAGGTGGAATCTCAGTGTTATTTTCATCTGCATCTCTCGAATGATCAGTAATGTAGAACATTTTTTCATATATTTACTTGCTGCTTTGACTTCTTTGTCTGAGAAACATCTGTTCATTTCAGATGCCCATTTTTGAATTGGGTCTTTATGTTTGGGGGGACTGATTGTTTTGAGTTCTTTATATATCCTTGATAATAGTCCTTTATCTGAAGAACAGCCAGTAAAATTTTTTTCCACATTGTAGATTGTGTCTTAGTTCTGCTGATGTTTTCTTTTGAAGTACAGAAACTTTTTAGTAAGATGAGATCCCAGTTGTTGATTCTATCTGCTAGTTCCCGTGCTACTGAGGATTTGTTCATAGAGTCTTTTCCTATACCAATGTCTTCCAGAGTTCTGCCTAACTTACCTTCCAGCAAGTTTAATGTTTCTGTTTTAATATTTAGATCTTTAATCCATTTGGATTTTAATTTAGTGCATGGTGAAAGATAGGGGTCTAGTTTTAATCCGTGGTAGGTTGAAATCCAGTTTTTCCAACACCATTTATTAAAGAGGCTATCTTCCCTCCACTGAGGATGGTCAGCTCCTTTGTAATTCAACACCCATTCATGATAAAAACCCTGAAAAAAATTGGAATAGATGGTCTATACCTCAATTTAATAAAGGCTATCTATGAAAAACCAACAGCCAACATCATATTAAATGGCCAAAAACTGAAAACCTTCATGTTAAAATCAGGAACAAGACAAGGATGCCCATTATCACCACTCCTCTTCAATATAGTTCTGGAAGCATTAGCCACAGCAATTAGACAAGAGAAAGAAATTAAAGCAATAAAGATAGGAAAGGAAGAAGTTAAACTGTCATTATTTGCTGATGATATGATACTCTACATTGAAGACCCAAAAACCTCCATCAAAAGACTTCTAGACTCGATTGACAGATTCAGTAGAGTATCTGGATATAAGGTGAACACCCAAAAATCAATAGCCTTCTTATACACAAATAATAAACTCACTGAGAGAGAAATAAGGGGAAAAATTCCTTTTACAATAGCATCCAAAAAAAATGAAGTATCTAGGAATCAATCTAACAAAAGAAGCAAAAGATATCTGCACTGAAAACTACAGCACTCTGAAAAAAGAAATCGAAGAGGATATTAAAAAATGGAAAGATATCTCCTGCTTCTGGGTAGGAAGAATCAACATAGTGAAAATGGCCATAGTACCAAAACTGCTATATACAATCAATGCAATGCCAATTAAAATTCCAACGCTATATTTCACAAAACTAGAAAAAAGAATCCAAAAATTCATTTGGAACCATAAGAGACCTAGAATATCAAAGGCCATCCTAGGCAACAGACACATGGCAGTAGGCATAACAATTCCCAATTTGAAACTATACTACAAAGCCACTCTGATAAAAACAGCATGGTACTGGCAAGGAAACAGGCCTGAGGGTCAGTGGAACAGACTGGAAGACACAAAAACAAACCCAGATGTACTCAGCTACCTCGTCTTTGACAAAGGAGCTGACCATCCTCTTGCTCCTGATTTTAATGTGAAGGATTTCAGTTTTTGGCCATTTAATATAATGTTGGCTGTTGGTTTTTCATAGATAGCCTTTATTAAATTGAGAAATAGATCATCTATTCCAATTTTTTGTAGGGTTTTTTATCATGAATGGGTGTTGTATTTTGTCAAATGATTTTTCTGCATGTATTGAGATGACCATATGGTTTTTGTCCTTGACTCTGTTAATATAGTGTATTACATTTATTGACACATATGTTGAACCATCCTTGCATCCCTGGAATAAATCCAAGTTGGTCAGGATGTATGATCTTTTTGATGATCCTCTGTATTCTGTTTGCTAGTATCTTATTAAGGATTTTTGCATCTATATTTATTAAGGAGATTGGCCTGTAATTCTTTTTTTTTTAGTTGTGTCTTTCACTGGTTTGGTAATCAAAGTGATACTTGCTTCTAGGAATGAGTTTGGAAGTATTGCTTCTCTTTCAATTTCATTGAAAAGTTTGAAGAGTAATGGCAGTAGTTCTTCTCTAAATGTCTTGTAAAATTCAGCTGTGAATCCATCAGGACCTGAACTTTTCTTTCTTGGTAAATTTTTAATTACATTTTCAATTTCATTTATTGTAATTGGGGTGTTTAAAATGTTTTTATCTTCTTTTTTCAACTTTGGTAATTCATAAGCATCTAGAAATCTGTCCATTTCTTTGGTGTTTTCCATTTTATTAGAGTACAGGTTCTCAAAGTAGGTATTGATTATCCTCTGGATTTCTGTTGCTCCTCAGACAAAGGACTACTATCTAGAATATATAAACAACTCAAAACAACCAGTCCCCCCCAAATATAAAGACCCAATTCAAAAATGAGCATCTGAAATGAACAGACATTTCTCAGACAAAGAAGTAAAAACAGCAAGTAAATATATGAAAAAATGTTCCATATCACGGCTCATTCAAGAGATGCAGATGAAAACAACGTTGAGATTGAGAGTCCACCTCACCACACAAAGAATGGCTGCTATCAAAAAATCAACCAATAACAAATGTTGGCAGGGTTGTGGGAGAAATGAACCCTTCTCCATTGTTGGTGGAAGTGCAGATGGGTGCAACCACTATGGAAATCAATATGGAGATACCTCAAAGAGCTGGGACTAGAGGTTCCATTTGACCCACCCATCCCTCTGCTGGGTATCTTTCCAAAAGAATTAAAGGAATCATACCACAGTGATATATGTGCACCCATGCTTATAGCAGTACAGTTTGTAATAGCTAAAGCTTGGAAACAGCCCATTTGCCTATCAGTTGGAAACTGTTTAAAGAAGATGTGGTTTTTCTAAAAAATTGAATAGTACTCAGCCACAAAGAATGAGAAATTAGATTTATTCATAGGAAATGGATACATTATTGAGAATATACTGCTAAGTGAACTAAATAAGTCACACATGTAAATACTGAATAGTTTCTCTGATGTGAAAAGCTATAATAGTACATAAGATCCTAATGAAATAATTGACTGTGTGAAATAGGAAGAAAAGGGCTAAAGGTGTAGCAAAAATGGGAAGGGTAGGGGAAATATAATAACGGAAAAGAAAAAATATGACACAATGAAAAAATGGAAATAGAATGTTTGTAAATGGGGAGGGGAGGAGGGGTTAAAGGGAGGGCACAGACAAGGGGAAAAAAATGAGAACCAAGACCTGTCATGTAAAGGTACAAGATCCCAATAATGAATGTAATTGTACTGTATACCTAAAATATCCCAATATATTCAATAAAAGGAAAAAAAAGAAAGACTTTCTTTTTTCTCTGAGGTCACTAAACTAGGATGAACTAATCGAATGTGGAGCTGCTTATAGCTGTGCTTCCTCCTCTTTCCACCACCTAGTCCACAGTCACAAGGAAATACATATCAACTCACAGTCTGGAACTAGTAGAGAATTAGAAAGAGAGCTAAGAATCTGAAGTTACCATTTGGGTCCCTAGAGCAAGACTCACTTCTGGATTCTCATTTTTCTGAATCATTCCCTTCTCTTTTCTGCCTAAGCTAGTTTACATTAGGTTTTCTCAGTTGCTTTGGAGAAGCCTCAATAAACATATTTTCTAGGTACAAGGAAATATGTATCTTCTTATACTCTCTAACAGAAGAGCATGCACCTCACTGTTGCAAGAGATAATCAGTTTATTTCCCAAATTTATGGTTCATGGAATGTTAATTACACCACAGGGAGTTAATATGTATACCATGAACAATATGTTTAAGTAAATCTGGAAAAAACTAAGCCAAAATAAAATGGGTTTCTTTACCTATTTCTGAGCAGGATCTTTCAGAATATTTACAATAATATAATCATATATGTGATGAATCTCCAAAAAGAGGACTTAATATATTTATTGCACAAATTTATTTGATGAGAGAAACTTTTTTCAATAGAACCCACTTAGGAAATGTTATTTGCCTTTCCGTGAGCAAATAGGTATGTTCAAATAAACAGTCTACTGGGCAGAGATACATATGCACTCACTGCTTTGCATTATAATTGTTTTTATGTTTTGCTTCTATGCTACATTTTCTATTTCCTGAGTACAGAAGCTATAGCTTAATCTCCATTGTGACCCCAAAACTAACAAAGTGCCTAAAACATATAAAATATGTACCAATAAATGGAAACAACCAGAATTGATGGTGAATGAAATTAAAAAGTGATGGAAAGCTTTCCACTGAGTGCCCCAAACTACAACTAAATAACAGAACGCAGGAGTTAATAAAATAAAAATTTAAGAATTTCAATTAAATATATACTCTTCCATTAAGACTGCCTGGTTAGAGGCCAGGGATTTAGCTCAGTGGTTCTGCCACCTGCCTCGAAAGTGCAAGGTCCTGAGTTTGGTCCGCGGTACCAAAAAAAAAAAAAAAAAAAAAAAAAACAAAAAAAAAAAAAAAAGCCGTTAAGATACTTACTTATTTAAGGAACTGAAAGAGAAGTTGAATCAGGGACCATGAATGCCAAAAGTGAAACTCAGACACGACACCCATGATACAGAATTGCTATGGCTGTAATTTTGGATGAGCAGAAAAGTCAGGAATGACAGGATGGTTTACAGGAAATATTTATTATACACTGAAATTTAAAAGGCCATCCAGAGACATCAGCATTGATTTGCCAAATTGTTTCCATACGTTCATTGACCTGTATGTGAAGCACTATATATACAAATGTGCAATAATTACATTTCTGCAAAACAAACTAAAAACCAAGAGAAAACTGAAACAGCTATCAAATATACATAGGTAGAGCCTATATCTGCCACTTGCTATTTGAGTTCACTAAGAAAGGACATCTGCCATTTGACACTAATAAAGCAATGTGCACATTCACTTGAACTCAGAGGAGGGTAATGGGAGATGTACTTTAACTTCATATATATTGCATTTTACAAATCATAATGCAAAATGATTGTGTAAGAAGGGAGTTTATGTTGAGAGTTTACTTCTCAACATTAGAAGCTTTCATTAAATTCTTAACTCATTTTGGTTTGTAAAGGGAAATATGCTTTTAAAGGTATGAAAATGCTAAGCATATGTGACTAGCTTTATTGGAGGCTTTAATGTTTTATTCATAACATACAAATTCTGATGCCTACACTCCCAAAAACCATCTTTTCAGAATTACAAATACTGAAAAAAACATTGTGTTAGTATAGAATTTTTTTTTTCAGGGTCTCACTATGTAGTTGAGATTTCCCTGGAACTCACTATGTATCCCAGGCTGGTCTTGAACTCACAGCAATCCTCCTGCCTCAGTCTCCCAAGTTCTGAGATTACAGGTGTGCACTACCACGCCCAGCCTTTTAATATAGAATCTTTACAAACCACACTAATAAAAATGCTACCATCTTATCAAATAATAATTTTGATCTGATTTTATTTGTTTTAACTTCTACTCATTGTGAGAACTAATGTTAACTGTCTCACATTTTCCTGGAAATAGGAAATGTATTTTGATGATGAGACTGGTTTCCCTTATTCAGTAATAGTGTTGGAGGGTAAGGCACTGGAACAACGAAAGCAACTACAGTACTCCCCTTCAAACAAATGATTTAAGAAAATAAAAGTTCTAACACTTGCCTTTTCTAATACTGTTTGAAAATTCCCCATACATTTTCTTTTTTCTTTTCCAGGTTTCTCAGAACTTCTGTACAGAGCAAACATTAAAAGAACTGAAGATTTTGGTAGTGATTCAGCCACCCACCACGATGAAGTCAATCCTGATTTTCCTTCAGCCTAGGAAACGATCAGTGAAGAGGCTTCACAAACAGCCTCTTTAACATTTGAGGTTTAAAAAAATCAGAGTAGCAGAACAGTTACTATCATAAATACCTTTGGGGGTTTTCTTTTCTTTCTTCTTTTTGTAAGTAACCTCTCTAATTTCCCCCTATTAAAAAAATTACACAGTATTTTCTTTAGCAAAATGTTTGGTTAGCCATTTAAAATTTTCTTTTTTAAAAAATGATAAAATATATTTAAGTATTCAGTGTCACTTTTATACACCTTTTTTCCTTGGCTCACACAAATGCTGATTTATTCTTGTTACACTTGAAGGTCAGCCTACTTCTTTGGTGACTTCACAGCTGTACCTCCCTTAGCAATCTCTTCTGTCTCAGAACCTAACCTTGGGGACTGAGCCCTTTCCTCCTTAGAGGCAGATACCTCTAAAGAGCAGGGTACCCTGGAGTTCTGACAAGTGGATACTGGTGTTCAGATCTCAGGGAAGAGGTCTCTTCCTAGAGCCTACTGGATGAGATGATGCCTACACCACAGTGTTTCTAGGTAAAATGCTGAAGCCAATGTTCTAGAAAGGCCAGGAGAGAGGTGTATGTTTCTCTGCAGAAATCAAGAAGATAAACAAAGTTGAAAATAGTATTAGCAGGTAAGTAGCTAGTGAACCAACTGTACTAGAAAAATAAAACAGTAAACTAGAAAGAATTACAGCTGAATTTACAAATAACACCCAGTATTTTAAGAAGACACATATAAACATCTTCTCACCAGCATTATTTACGTGTGAGCCAAAATAGATGTCCAGAAACTCTATATTTTCTTTTCATACATTAAGCTAGAAATGTCTGTATTTATCTGCCACAAGACATTCCTTTGTATACCTCTAAAGGGAAATAGTGAAATTCCTACAGGAGGGTCATGGAACAGAGAAATACAACAAACCAGGCCCCAATTAACTCACAGTTTGTAAAACTTAGTAGTATACCTGAATTATATTTAAATTCCTAACTTGAGAATAGCTGGAGAAAAAGTAGCTGGAAGAGAAGTAGGAAAGGGTTTCTTAAGCAAGGTAGTGGTGTAAACAAAATAGATAACTGACACTTATAAAATTTTACTTTAATAAATGTTGTAATAGCCAACCACTGACCTAAGATGACATAGCTGACAAAGGCCACAAAGCAGTGGGCTGTATCTCTTTGTCCTCACTCTACACAGAAAATAAATCAACAGCATGAGAGGCTTCTGAGGGAAAGAGTTCTTGCCCTTCACAAGGAATTTGCAGTACAGGCCCAGAGGCTGCACACAGCTGGCCATCCTGTGAGCTTAATCATGATCACTGCACACAGTGAGCTCACAGGAAAGTCCCCTTGGTCCATGTTAAGCTGAGAAAGGTTTTTACTTTTTCACCTTGAGGAAGGTTATTTAACCCAAACTATTGACAATCCCATTGCCTGGATAGTAAAAATAGGCTATTTTATTTTATCTAAAAACTATAAGTTAATGTCCATAAGATTCTAATCTATAGTGGAACAGCCAACCTTGTCATATATATGAAGAGCAGCTCACATTTCCCAAGTGATTTTACATTATAATCTTTATTGTTCTCTCCCAGACGTCATGACTTCTATCTGCCAGATTCCCTATTATTTCAAGAGACAAGCATATTCCCTAAAGCCTCTTTTGAGTATACATCTTCCTGATATCATGTCTCTGGTTTCCTTTGTCACATCAACAAATCTGTCTTCTGCCAGGATCCTTGGCTTTGAAAACAATTTTATCACCTTACCCAGGCTGAGACGATATTTCTCATCTGTATGTACTCTTGCTTCGAATGTCCCAAATGTGTGCATAAAAACGTTCATCTGCAGAAACTGGCAGATGTGGACAAAAACAAGCCTTTATACGAGTAGGCCAATTGCCACTAAGTCTTGGCCTGGTCTAACATAAAATCAGTTATAAAAGTAAAATCTAGACAGGTAGGGTTTATGGCGCAATTACTCTAGTTAACTTGCACCAATTCCTCCCAGTATTTTTTTTTTAAGTCCAAAAGAGGTTTGCTCTTTAAGAAACATTTAGAGCTTTCAAGCCCACACACACTCAGCTAGTAAAGATAATCCCCTCTCTGCTTGTGGGGGCTGGAAAAGCTACAAAGAATTAAGAGCCACGATATTTTGACAAACATGCATTTTTCTCTAGGTGTGTCTGATGGAAACTTGTGGATCCTCCTCTTTCTATTAATAAAACATACATGCATGCACATTTGAGTACATTAAAAGTTTACAGCAATATTATAGATAAATACACATACTTCAGCATATGTATATTTATATGTATAGGAAGCACCTTATAATTTTTAAATTTTCTCTTTATTTTACATTCTTTTAAAGTTACTCTCACATACATTGTCAAGACAGAGTCATGATAAAAATAGTTTATTACTCAAGTAACATTTAAACACTGGTATTAAAATTTTCCTCTTATGATTAAATAAGAAAAAGTCAATAATTTTAAAAAATGGAATAATGATTTATGCTCCACCTTCTTCTAACCAAGATTTGAAATGATATAGAGTATTAAACACAAGGTAAAATAGCAACATTAAAAATCAAAGTTAGGAAGCCAAGGCAAAGGAGATGTTTCCAAGAAGCTACCACATGTTAATTGTCACAGCTGGGCCTGGAATTTGCTTGTCACAAGAGTCAGTGCTTGCACTCCAGGTGGGGGAATTTTTCAGAAAGTGGCTGATAAACCAACTGCACTGCAATCTTCAGTGGTGCTTATTTTTAGAACACAGGTTCCTGAGCCTTCTCTCAGGCTCTCTGGAAGTAGAGTGCTGGAATCTGTATTTTCACCTAGCCTCCAGGTGATATTTTTGCTGTCTAAAATTTGGAAATCACTGCCTTATTGGGATTGATGCTTTTTGCACAGTAACTATAGAAAACCCAGCATCAAGTCGACAGTTCCTATCTACTTGTTCCTAGTGATTGGTCCCTTGATGGTGCTTTATACCTCACTATTTTTGCCCTGGAAATACTTCTAATGCCTCATCTATAGCCCATGAGACTTCTTAACTTTGTGTGCTTCCACGTGCTTGGCTCTTTTTCATTGCACTGTTATTATTCTCTTTCCACCATCCCATCCCAACCTGTTCATCTATTCTTTTTGAATGCCTGAGTAGAATCCTGATAATTTGATGTATCCCATAATGTCTGGTTCTGTCTTTCTAACGTCACTGTGTTAGGATTGAATAGGCTACAATCTCTGCCTATCTTGCTTGAGATCCATGTACCACATTGCTGGTAAAAGTTAGCCAGTGTCACCCATGGACATACATAGGAAGAATTATGTGTTCCAAGCTCTTTAATTTTATTTTCACTTCATTGGCTCATTTTCCATATTGGAGGTACTTATTTTATTTTTCCCACTCTCCAAATGCACACAAACATAGTCAAATCTTCCTGTTAATTTATACTTTTTCCAATATATTCATTGACTTACTGTCTTTGGAGGTACTTTCCACAACTGACAAATTCACATGAAGATGTATTCAACAGCCAGACTTCAGTCCCTGGTCCTAAGTTTTACACTGTAACTATCAACACTCCAGTCATGTCTTTGGGGATTCATCATAATTTAACATTCATTAACTACCAAGTAATTTGTCCTTTTTATTTTTATTGTTCCCTGATCATTTTCATTTTCCTTTAAAAATTAGGATGGTATCCCCACCCTTTTAAGATTGGAAGACTCCTGTCAAAAATATTCATTCTATCTTTGAGAAGTACATTTTCACCCCCAGCCCAGTCTCTCTTTTTGGTGATAGACCACCTAAGAAAGCAGGTTTGAAGGGGCTAGGAATGTAGCTCTGTGGGGAAGCAATTATGTAGCACACACAAGGCCTTGGATTTAATCCCCACTACCACACACAAACAGACACACACATTGTTGAACACATTCTGAGAGTGTTCTAGATTTGCTTTGCTTCTGAAGCTACTTGCCTTAGCAGGAAGACAAGACACAGACACCAATCACCTCAATACCCAGCTCTTCATTCTGCTTACTCAAGGTATCAAAGTTTCCAGGATAACTCTCACTGTACTTCACACTGACTAACAAGGCAAGACAAGTGCAGAGAATCTCGTGGATGCACAGAGACTTAGCATATCTTTTCTCAATATTGGGAAAGTATACCAGGGAGATAGCACAGCTGACATAGCACATCTGGTCTGCATACAAGCAATTCCACAGCCATCCATAAAGAATCACAATAATCTCATGGGTCTGAGTCAGATGGCGGCTTCCATCTTCTGCAGTGCTGTGACCCTCGGCCATGTGACAGAGCTATCTCATTTCACTGAAGGCAGCTAGTGGTTAAATTTTAGGACGTTTGTATGACAGTTGTTAAATGCAGCAACTATTTAATATTAAACTATATAAATTTATAATAAAATAGATTGTATTAAAAACAAAAGTAACAAATACTCAAAAATTCATAACTTCCTGCTTATTATTATATTTTTCATTGTCTATACTCTTTTTTAAAATTCCATCGAGTTTATTGGTACATTTTAGATATACACATTAGCATCACATTCATCATTGGGAATTTGTGCCAGTATGTGAAATATCTTCATTCTTGTTTTCCCCATTCCTCTTCCTGCCCTGCCACCCCCGACCTCTCTCTATTTACAAAAACTTTTTTCCCTTTATTTCTTCTTTTCTAGTATATTTCCTTCCCTAGTTCCCTGTCCCCTTTGGACATTTTCTTCCTATTTTACATTATCTATTGTACATTTTGGTCCTCATTTACTCTTGCAGTTTCTCACACCAGAGAAACTATTTGGTATCTACACATGTGACGCTTAATTTACTTAAGAGTATGGCCTCAATGTGCATCCATTTAGCTATAAATGTCTCTAGTTTCTTGTTCTTTATGGCTGAGTAGTACTCCATTTTACAAAAAAAAAATACATCTTTATCTAGTCACCAGTTGACCAGCATTTGGGCTGTTTCCAAGATTTAGCTATTACAAACTGGGCTGCTATAAGCATGGCTACACATGTGCTTTTCATTCTTTTGTGAAGATACCCAGCAGGGGGATAGCTGGCTCAAATAGAACCTCTTATCCTAGTTCTTTGAGGAATCTCCACATCAATTTCCACAGCAGTTGCACCAGTCTACACTCCCACCAACAGTGGAGAAGAGTTCCTCTCTCCCTAGAGGCCCACTAACATTTGTTGTTGGTTGACTTCTTGACAACAGCCATATTTTCTAGAGTGAGACAGAATCTCAATATTGTTTTCATCTGCATCTCTCCAATGACCAGTGATGCTGACTATTCTTTCATATGTTTATTTGCTGTTTCTACTTCTTTGTCCACAAACTGTCTGTTCATTTCAGAAGACCATTTTTGGATTGGGTCTTTAAATTTGGAGAGATCTGATTTTTTAAAATTCTTTATATATTCTAGATAGTAGTACTTTGTCTGAGGAACAGCTGGTGAATTTTTTTTCCCACATTGTCAGTTGTCTCTTCACTCTGTTGGTGGTTTCTCTTGCTGTGCAAAGCTTTTGAATAAAATGAGATCTCAGTTGTTGATTCTTTGTATAGCTCCCATGTGACTGAAGTTTTGCTCATAAAGTCTTTTCCTATACCAATGTCTTCAAGAGTTCTACCTGACCTATCTTCCAGCAGATTTAATGTTTCTGTTTTAATATTTAGATCTTTGATCCATTTAGATTTTAATTTAGTGTATGGTGAAAGATATGGGTCTAATTTTAATTTCTGGTAAGTTGAAACCTAGTGTTTCAGCACCATTTATTAAAAAGGCTGTCTTTCCTCCAATGAGGGTGTTTGGCTCCTTTGTCAATGATGAGGTGGCTGAGTGTGTCTGGAGTTGTTTCTGCATCTTCTAATTGGTTCCACTGACCCTCAGGTCTGTTTCTTTGCCAGTACAATGCTATTTTTATCACAATAGATTTGTAGCATAGTTTCAAGTCAGGGATTATGATGCCCTCTGTCTTGTCTTTGTTGCCTAGAATTGCTTTTGCTATTCTAGATCTCTTCTCTTTTTTTTCAGCTTTAATTGACTTTATTGGTACATTTTAGGGATACAGTACAGTTACATTCATTGTTGGGATCTTGTACCTCTACATGACAAGCCTTGGTTCTCATTTTTTCCCCTTGTCCCTGCCCTCCCTTCACCTCCTCCTCCCCTCCCCATCTACAACCATTTTATTTCCATCTTTTCATTATCTCACATTTTTTTCTTTTCCCTTTTCACCCTTCCCCTACCCGTCCCAACTTCCCTACACCTTTAGCTCTTTTCTTCCCATTTCTCAATGTCAGTAATCTTATAAGTATCTTCTGTATTATTGTAGATTATTCACACCAGAGAAACCATTCGGTATTTACACATGTGTGCTTTATTTATTTCACTTAGGAGTATATCTTCAATATATATCCATTTTTCTATGAATGAATCTATTTTCTCATTCTTATGGCTGAGTAATATTCCATTTAATAGAAAGCCACATCTTCTTTATCCAGTTTCCAACTGATGGGCAAATAGGCTGTTTCCAAGTTTTAGCTATTACAAACTGTGCCGCTATAAACATGGGTGCACATACTTCTCTGTGATATGATTCTTTTAGTTCTTTTGGAAAGATACCTAGCAGAGGGATGGCTAGGTCAAATGGAACCTCCAGTCCAAGCTCTTTGAGGTATCTCCATATTGATTTCCATAGTGGTTGCACCAGTCTGCACTCTCACCAACAATGGAGAAGCGTTCCTTTCTCACCACAACCCTGCCAACATTTGTTATAGTGTGATTTCTTGATAGCAGCCATTCTTTGTGGGGTGAGGTGGAATCTCAGTGTGTTTTCATCTGCATCTCTCGAATGATCAGTGATGTAGAATATTTTTTCATATATTTACTTGCTGCTTTGACTTCTTTGTCTGAGAAATGTCTGTTCATTTCGGATGCCCATTTTTGAATCAGGTCTTTATACTTGGGGGGGGCTGGTTGTTTTGAGTTCTTTATATATTCTTGATAATTGTCCTTTGTCTGAGAAACAGCTGGTAAAATTTTTTTCCCACATTGTAGATTGTCTCTTATTTCTGCTGATGGTTTCTTTTGAAGTACAGAAGCTTTTTAATAAGATGAGATCCCAGTTGTTGATTCTATAAGAAACCTAGAATAGCAAAAGCCATTTTAGGCAACAGAAACATGACACCAGGTATAACAATTCCCAATTTGAAACTATACTACCAAGCCACTGTGATAAAAACAGCATGGTACTGGCAAAGAAACAGGCCTGAGGATCAGTGGAATAGACTGGAAGACACAAAAGCAAACCCAGATGTACTCAGCTACCTCATCTTTGACAAAGGAGCTGACCATCCTCAGTGGGGAAAAGATAGCCTCTTTTAATAAATGGTGTTGGAAAAACTGGATGTCAACCTGCCACAGATTAAAACTAGGCCCTTATCTTTCACCATGCGCTAAATTAAAATCCAAATGGATTAAAGATCTAAATATTAAAACAGAAACATTAAACTTGCTGGAAGGTAAGTTAGGCAGAACTCTGAAAGACATTGGCATAGGAAAAGACTTTATGAAAAAATCCTCAGTAGCATGGGAACTAGCAGATAGATCTCTTCTTGTTCCAAATGAATTTTTGGATTGTTTTCTCTAGTTCTGTGAAATCTGCTATTAGGGTTTCCATCAGGATTTCACTGAATCTATGTAGCAGTTTTGGAACTGTGGCCATTTTCACTTTATTGGTTCTTCCTGCCCAGGAACAAGGGATGTCTTTGAAGTTTTTGATACCCTCTTACATCTCTTTTTTCAGAGTACTGTAGTTTTCAAAGTAGATGTCTTGTACTTCTTTTGTTAGACTGACTCCTAGATATTTCTTTTCTTGGATGCTATTATAAAAGGAGTTTTTTTCCCCAATTTCACTTTTAGTGAGTCTGTTGTTCATGTACAAGAAGGCTATTGATTTTTGAATGTTGACACTGTATCTAGCTACTATATTGAATCTGGTTGTGAAATCTAGAAGTCTTTTGGAGGAGTTTTGGGGGTCTTCTATATAAAGTATAATGTCATCTACAAATAATGATAGTTTAACTTCTTTGTTTCCTATCTTTATTCTTTTTATTTCTTTTCCTTGTCTAATTGTTATTGCTAATGTTTCCAGGACTATATTGAACAGAAGTGGTTATAGTGAACATCCTTGTCTTTTTTTCTGATTTTAGTGTGAAAGATTTCCATTTTTACCTGTTTAATATGATGTTGCCTGTTGGTTTCTCATAGATGGCTTTTATCAGGTTGAAACAAGGACCACATATTCCAATTTTCTGTAGGGTTTTTATTGTGAATGGGTGTTTGATTCTGCCAAATAATTTTTCTGCATCTGTTGAGATGATTGTATGGCTTTTGTCCTTGACTCTGTTAATTAGTGTATTACATTTATTGATTTATGTATGATGAAACATACTTGCAACCCTTGGATGAGTCCAATTTGTTCAGAGTGTATGATATTTTTGATGATCCTCTGTATTCTGTTTGCCAATATCATTTTGAGGATTTTTGCATCTATGTTCATTAGGGAGATTGGCCTTAGATCTCTTTTTTGGTTAGGTCTTTCTCTGCTTTTGAGATCAAGATAATGCTTGATTCCAGGAACGAATTTGGGAGTATTGCTTCCCTTTTAATTTCATAAAAGTGTTTGAGAAGTAGTGGTATTAGCTCTTCCCTAAATTTCCTGTAGAATTTATCAGTGAAGCCATGAGGACCTCAGCTTTTCTTAGTGGATAAGTTTTTAATTATATTTTCAATTTCATTGATTGATATTGAATTGTTTAGAATTTTTATATCTTCTTGGTTCAACTTTGGTAATTCATATATATATATATAGGAATCTTCCCATTTCTTCTGTTTTCCATCTTATTGGAGTACAGGTTCTCAAAGTAGGTATTGATGATCCTCTGGATTTCTGCTAAATCTGTTGTAATTTCACCCTTTTCATTCATAATTGCATGGAGTTGAGCCTTTACTTTCCATTTTTTGATGAGGTTGGCTGAGGATTTGTCAATTTTTTTTATTCTTTCAAAGAACCAATTCTTTGCTTCACTGATTTTTTTGTATCATTCTCTTAATCTCCATTGCATTGATTTCTGCTCTGATTTTGATAATTTCCTCCCTTGTATGAACTTTGTGTTTGTCTTGCTCTTCTTTTTCTAGGAGATTGAGGTTTAGCATTATGTTGTTTATTTGAGCTCCTTCTGCTTTCCAATATGAGCATTCACTGCTATGAATTTCCTTCGTAGGAATACCTTGATTGTGTCCCATAAATTCTGGTATGTTGTGTTGGTATTATCATTTAACTATAAGAACTATTTAATTTCTTCTTTAATTTCATCTGTGGCACATTGATTGTTCAGGAGAGTGTTATTTAACTTCCATGTGTTTGTGAAGTTCTTGTGGATTCTTCTGCTATTAATTTCCAATTTCACTTAGCTATGATCTGACAATATTCAAGGGATAACTTCAGTTTCTTTGCATTTATTCAAGCATGTTCTATGAACTAGCATGTCTATTTTGGAGAATGACCCCTGTGCAGCTGAGAAGAATGCATATTCTGGTTTTGTGGGGTGGACCAATCTGTTGACATCTATTAAATCCCTTTGTTCAAAAGCTTGTTTGGGGGCTGGGAATTTAGCTCAGTGGTTCTGCTGCCTGCCTCACAAATGCAAGGACACAAGTTTGATCCCTAGTACAATAAATAAGTAAATAAATGAAACAAAAACAAAAGTTTGGTTCAATTCTAGTATTTCATTGTTTATTTTTGTCCAGTTGATCAGTCTATTCATGTCAGTGGGATATCGTGGTCCCCCACTAATATTGTATTAGTGTTTTGTTTTATATAGTTTGGTGCACTAGTATTTGGTGCACATATATTTATGATTGCCACTTCTTCCTCTTGGGTTGCTTCTATTACAAGGATGTAGTGACCTTCTTTGTTTCTCTTAATTAGTTTTGGTTTTAAGTCAACTTTGTCTGCAAATAGAACAGCTGCACCTTCTTTTTTCTGGGTTACTGCTGCATGCAGTATTGTTTTCCATACTTTGCCTTTCAATCTATGAATTTCTTTTTGAATTAAATGTGCTTCTTGTATATAGCATATTTTTGGGTCTTGCTTCTTTTTGGGGGTGTCTTGTTTCTTGATCCATTCTGCCAGTCTATTTCTTTTGATTGGTGAATTGAGGCCATTGACATTGAGGGTGTCTTGTTTCTTGATCCATTCTGCCAGTCTATTTCTTTTGATTGGTGAATTGAGGCCATTGACATTGAGGGTGTCTTGTTTCTTGATCCATTCTGCCAGTCTATTTCTTTTGATTGGTGAATTGAGGCCATTGACATTGATAGTTATAACTGAGTTGTATTGACTTATCCTTGTCATGATGTTTCCTATTGTTGGCTCTTTTATTTACCCCCCCTTTTTTCATTTAATTTCTTGCCTTGTCTGATGGCTTCATTCTGTTGGGCTTCATGGAGTTGTGAACCTCTTTATCTTTTTCTAGGACATTGTTTCGAATTTTTGGACTACTGGCTTGGTATTCAAGAAGTTCCTCAGGTGTTCTTTGTCCTGAAAGTATCTTATTTCTCTCTTGATTTTGAAAGACAGTTTTGAGGGTACATCAATCTGTGCCAGGATTTGTTTTCTTTTAGGACTTGAAATACCTCACTCCAGGCTCTTCTTGACTTGTGGGTTTGTGCTGAGAAGTCTACTGTGATTCTGATGGGCTTTCCTTTATACGTGATTTCTTTCTTTTCTCTAACTGCTTTCAATATTTTGTTCTTTTGTTAGGTTTCTGGAATCTTCATTATTATGTGCCTAGGGGTGTGTGTGTGTGTGTCTGTGTGTGTGTGTGTGTGTGTGTGTGTGTGTATGTGTGTGTGTTTATTATAGCTAGTTGAAGTCCTATATGCCTCACCTGCCTGTATGTCAAATTCTTTTGCCCTTGCTTAGGAAGTTTTCTGCCATTATTTCTGTGAACAATTTTTGTATATCATTTGCACTATCTCCTGCTTTTTCACTGACTTCAGTCTTATGTTATTCTTCTTTGCATCTTCCAGTAGCTGCTGGATTGATTTCTCATGGCCTATTGGTACTTCTTAGAAATCTTTCTATTCTGGTCACTAACTGCAATCCTGTCCTCTATTTCTGAAATTCTATCTTCATACTAGCTCGTTCTGCTGCATATAGTTTCAGTGGAGTTTTTAATTTTTTAGATATGTGTTTGAATCTGTTTTATGGATTCCATTTCTTCTCTATGCTGTGCCTTCATGGATTCCATCATGTTTCTGAGCTCCTTTACATTTTTTAAATCTGTGTCTGTTCTAGAGTTATTAATCATGTCTTTCACTATGGACACCATAGTATCTGTTGCTAACTGAGAAATTATTTCTGATTTCATTTTTTTCCATATCCTCTTTTGTTTCCAGTTTAAGAAGTCCAGATAGTTTAGTTTTAGGTTGTTCCATCTCATTGCCCCCTAGATTTATCTCTGGTTATCTGGAAATTTGAGTTTGCATCTTTTTTAGGTGTCGTCTCATTTCTACTTTTTGTTGTTGTTGATGTTTCTGGATTTTGTTTTTAATTCCTGAGTTGCTGCTTATAAAATGCTTATTGCAAGTATCTTTCTTGCTAGTGTTTAGAATCCTTAGGGAATTGCTACTTCCTGGATCATCCTCTAGGTACTGTTGGCCCTTAGGCCTTGAGTCTGTAATGGTCCTTAAACACTAGGAAAGACATTTGACCAGAACAATCATGTGACCCTGGCCAAAGCAGTACAATCACCATCAACAAAAGCATGAAACACAGCCCAGGAAATGACAAACTGTGGCAGCCATGATTCTGATACCTTTAACTGCATGAACTAGACCCACAACTACATATCAAAATTAAGGACCAACCAGAAATATGTTTATAGTAAATAAGCCATTCAATATAGTGACCTCACCCTTAGGGCAGAAGACTTGGAAGGAGTTGGGGGAGATAGAGAGATAAAAGTAGTGGAAGAGGTTAGAAATAGAGCTAGAGGACACAGGAAAATCACATAAACTTGAGAAACTGGGGAAGACAGGAGGAAAAGAAAGATGGAAGGAAGAAATACAAAACAGCAAACTAACAGCAACAGAAAAACTAGAAACTGTATTCACTTTCCTATAAGAAAAAGAAGAAAATAAAAAAGAGAAAAATAGGACAATAATAAGAACAAGAAAGGAGAGAAATGAAGAAGAGAGAAGGACACACAAAGAAAGGTAAAAGGGGATCTCCTGCAATGTATGTCTCTGCTGTCATGGTAGACAACGTGGGCAGAGATCCATGAACCTGCAGATCCAAGTCAAATAATCTCAGTAAGCCTGCTATAGTCCATTGAGGTTAAAGCTGGTTTCTGGTTGCAAGGCCGGAATTGACCTCCCTGGTCTCTAACAGGCTGAACTTTGCGCAGTTCTACTGCAGGTTTGAGCCACCCTTCCCCCACAGCAAGTCCAGGCTCCACTAGGAAGTGCTGATTCC
Source organism: Fukomys damarensis (assembly GCF_012274545.1). Lineage (NCBI taxonomy): Eukaryota > Metazoa > Chordata > Mammalia > Rodentia > Bathyergidae > Fukomys > Fukomys damarensis. The sequence continues at coordinate 35,742,970 of NW_022900938.1, read as the reverse complement.
ACCAATTCACCAAATGCTGAGTCTTCACTACAGTATCTCTCTACTTTCCCTGAGGTTTTCAAGTTTCAGAATTCTGAGGTTGAGAGCTGAGTTCCTTCCTCAATCAGCAGTCTTCCTTGTGTCTCTTGCCCAAGGCTACCCACTCTGTGACCCTGTCTGCATAGCTCTCTCAGCTGCTGTGGCATCTTTTGTGTGTGTCCACTGTCCCACTTGCGGGGGAAGAGTGTTCTTTTTCTGTCACCAGCCAAGGCCACTTGTCCACCCCTTGTATCTGGTCTCGGAGCAGAGTGGGTGTCTCCAGTACTTTGTAGTCAAGGCTGGGGGTGGACCTGGGAGCAGAGTTTGGCTGGACCTGCTCTGTATTTCACAACATAAATGCCCTTGATCTGTTAACCAGCTGCCAGCAGTTCACTGTGGCTGTTCATGTCTTCCCTTCTTTCTCTCAGGACAGCAAAGTGGCCCTGGGAGAAGCGACCAAACAAAGGGAGTGAAGATGGGTCAGCACCTCTGCCTAAATGGCAGGTGTGACCCAGCAGCTATTCACTTTGTTGAACTGAGTTTCTACTCTTTGACTTAAATTCCCTTGATCTGCTGACCAGCTACCAATAATCCTAGTGGGATGTGTCAGGGCAGATTTTCCCTTCTGTCTCTCTGGGTAGCAGTGCAGCCCTACAGGTATGCAGAACCTTTGGGTTAGGAGAGTTCAAGTTTGTGCCTTTGCCACAGAAGGTGATCATGTTCCAGTTTTGGTTCACTTTGGGTTTACCATGTTTCTAATTTTCAACTTAAATTCCCTCAGTCCCCAGCTGTTATCCATATTCTTGACATGAAGTTACTTATATCATTATATCTATATGATCATAATAATATACAATCATACATCCCTTTCCAATTCCATGCTTGGTGACATCAAATTGATCACTTGCTATAGGCTACATAAGCACATTCTACAAATCATGATTTATCTGAACACTTTTTCCTACTCCCAGTAATTGTTAAATATTTTCAAGTACATTATTACAATTTAGGAATAAGACAGAAAAACACAAACATACAACTATAGTTATGGGTTGAATTTTCTACCTTTATTTGAAGTATCTAAATTTCCTAGAACCGCCTTTTCTTTCAATATGGTCTAACATGTCTCAGGCCAAGGCCTGTGGAAATTATGAGCTACCTCAAATAACTGATTTGAATATGGTTCATACTGATCTGCTTATTAATTGGCCCTCCTTAGATGAAGTCAGAAATTATTTTACATAAATTTATATTTAATTCTTTCCATTCAAAGTCCTTGGTCTTTTTCTTACATTGTCTTTAAGATCCTACTCTTCACATATATGTTTGTATTGTCTTTATATCTCTATGTCTGTGTGTCTGCACGTACTGTACAGTAGTTGCTTAGTTACTTCTCATGGGCTAAGTTTAACTTAAAATAGATATAAGTCCAACTGAGTAGCTACTAATACATTAGAAACAAAGATCATTAAATGTCTTAGAATCAATACTTCAATTCTTAAGAGGAAATTCAAGAGGATGTCAGCAAACAAAAGGATCAGAAAACTGATTCAGGAAAACCTAAACAAAGTAAGGCTCCTTGTGTGGCTGTGATAAGGCTCATGGGAAACTGCATGTGATCTTGGAGAATGATTGGGAGTTTTATACAGAGGAGTTATTGTTCTTTATTTCCACTAAGGATAAATGAAGAGGAACTCAACTTACAGCATTTCATATAAAAAAAAAAAGCTTTAGAAATTCCTTAAGAGAAAATTGTCTTCAGATTTTCCCCCTTAAGTTGTTTTTAATCAACCATTTTAATCAATGATGTCATAGAAGGTAGAGTTTTATTACTAATAAGTCACCCAAAAATACAGTCAATGGAGACAGGATAGCTGAATTTTCCCCACAAATAAGTTATGCACTGTAGCTTTCTAAATATTCACCAAAGTTCTAAGTTCATTTGAAGATCATATTTACTAAGACTACCCAAAGTGCAGTATAATGTAATTAAGGGAGAAAGATTTAAATATCTTAGACATATGATACTGAATTAGACAAATTAAGAATTATGTCTAAAATTCTGTTTCTGACAATGTCAATGAAGGTCTTTTGTGGGATAGCATGTGAAGACCCCACATAAACAACTTCTCTACTAACTCATGAGGTCCAGTTGTGTATCTAATCCCATTTTGAATCCATTTATACATTAATATGTACAACCCTCAGTGTAATTACTCCCATATTTTCTTTTACTACCACTCTAATTGTAGGTATAGTTTCTATCCAGGGTTCTTCTAGCATCCTGGAATTTGTTAAATATTTCTTCATGTATTAAAATCCTTTTGGAGCTACTTTGCTAAAAACAGCTGACACCCACAGACATGCACATCAGTGGAACAGAATCAAGTAAGCAGAAACAACTGCAAATACATTTAGCCATCTATCTGATCTTTGACAAAAGGGTCAAAACACACAGTGGAGGAAAAATAGCTTCTTTAACAAAAAAGAAAACTGGTTATCTATATGCAGAAGAATGAATCTAGATACTGCCTTACCCTTCACTAAAATAAAATAAAAATAAATCACAGAACTAGATATTAAAGTAGAAACAATCTACCTAAAGACAAAATAGGTAAAAATACTGAAGATACAGGCATAGGTAAGGACTTTCTGAACAGAACCTCAATAGTATAAGAAATAATAATTTGTAGTTCAAGAATCAATAAATGAGGTTATATCAATTCAACAACTTCTGGACAGCAAAGGAAACAACCAATGGAATGAAGAGACCACCTAGAGAATTGAAAAAAATTTTGCCAGCTATTCCTTGGAAAGAGAACTAGTATGTAGAATATATAAAGAACTAAAAAGAAAAATTATCCCCCAAATGAAAGAGCCAATCAAATTGGGGAAATTGAAATGAATAGATACTTATAAAATAAGAACAGATGGCCAATAAGTTCATGGAAAATGTTGAACATCCTTGGCCATTAAAGAAGTGTAAATCAAAACAACACTAAGATTCCATTTTACTCCAGAAATAATAGCTATCATGAAGAACTCAAAAAACAACAAATGATACTGAGGTTGTGAAGATAAAGGAATCCTGCTATATTGTGGGTAGAGTGTGAATTAGTACAACCACTATGGATATTCTTCAAAAAACTAAAAGTAGAAATTTCATTTTATCCAGCTATACCTCTTCTGAGTATCTTCCCAAGAGAATTAAAAATATCATATGGTAATGACACATGTATGCCCATGTTTATAGCAGCTTACCTCACAATAGCTATATCTTGGAAGTAGTTTATATTCCATCAAAAGATAAATGCATAAAGAAAATGTGGAATATAGTATTATCTCAGCTCACGAATTCAATTCCATGATTCTGGCTCTAACCCAATTGCAAGTATAGCAACCAGAATCATGGAACAAATTCTGCACCAGAATTTTGGAAAGAATTAGATTTATGAACCAAGACACCACTATAGATACAATTAAGGAGAATGACTCAGATGTAAAGAAGGATAAATTCGAGTCATTTGGGGCTGGGGATTTAGCTCAGTGGTGCAGCTACCAGCCTTGCAAGTACAAGGATCTGAGTTAGATCCCCAGTACCAAAAAGAAAAAAGAAAGAAAATTGAGTCATTTGTAGGAAAATGGATGTACCTTGAGACCATAATGCTAACTGAATCAGATTCAGGAAACTAAATATTGCATGGTGTCATTTACTGAAGAAAACCAAAGTATAAATAAAGAAGTAAAATAAGAGATAGATGTTAGTAAACAGAGAGATAGACTTTGTAGAGATAATAAGGGGATCTAGGAGTGGGCGGAAACAGTGGGGAGAAGATGAAGTAAGAAGGATTAAGATGTGACATGTATATGTACCAACTCCCCACAATGAATGTATTCATTATGTATTGCAAACATGTACTAATAAACACGTACTAATAAAAAAGAAAAAAATCCTTTTGCTATAGGATATAAACCACTAAGTGCACTCATTATTTAATGCAATTAATCATATGCATCAATAAATTAATTAAAGCAGGTCAAAATTTACTCCATTTAAATCTTGCAAGATTTATAGTTTCCAAAGAACTTTCTCAACCTGATCCAAATTCTATGCTTCACCTATAATAAATTACTAAATTAATTTCAACTCCTTAAAAGCGACATGGATGTTTGGCAGGAGGATATTTCCCATTTCTGGAAGACCTTTCCTGTTCTTCCACCATGAAGACTTCTGACACACACACATCACATCCCACCTCATCTAAGTGCTGTGTCCTCCACACATATTCCCATAGCATTTTGTTCTTGTTCTCATCAAGATTATCTGAATCTCATGAGGCTTTCTTTTTTGTTCATCACTGTATCACAAGTTAGTGAGTGGTAATTAACAGTTATTAAGTCTATGAATCAAGTAAATTGATGGGTGTAAAATAATATCACCACTGTGTTCCCATCCAAAAGCAGGCTAGCAACTCTGCCCTTCTACAAAGAATAACTGAACTTCATGGCCATTCTATTAATTGTTTTTTGAATGACACTAGAAATTATGAAGTCCTCTTCCAAATGCAAATCTGTGATTATTGAACACATGTGCCAGGCCACGTTTTTGCTTTCTTTCACAGTGGTGCCTATAATTTCATTAGACTTTTTGTTGTTGTCTTCAGATAATATTTGTAATGTCTTCAAACTTTTTTTTTCACTCAAAATTATCACTTTGAACTATTACCTGGAGGATAGAAACATAAATCATGACCTGAGTTTAAATTTATCTTACATTTGATCCTGTATGTTACCAGCAGTACAAACTGTATGCCTTTGTTAAAAATAACTGAAAATACAGTGTAAAGTTCAAAAACATTTCTTCCCACAAGGAGCAGCAGTTTGAGAAAACTTCTATTGTGATGAGTAAAATCAAACACACTTTGATTTGGAAACAACTTGGTCCTCACAAAGATGACTTCTTAAAAGGGAGGAAACCAAGACAAGAGTGGAAAACCAGAATCAGAGACCTTGAGACTAGTGGAGATTAGTTGAATAAAGAGATCTGCTCTAAAGTTATATATACAGAGAACAGAAAAGGGTCATGACAGTAAGGTCAACATGAAGGGAAAATGTCTTGGTAATAAGGAATCTTGGTTTTATTCATTTTCTCTAAAGCATATGATACTTTAAGTTTGTGAAGGAAATTTCATATAAATTATTTTTTAAAAGGCATGCTGCTATTAATTTAAAACTTTTTCACTTTAAGTTATTTTAAATTATTTTTCTATAACAACACAGGTGCTTTTCAATGATATTTTCTGAAATAAATTGAGTTTTTAAACTTTAAGTCTTGTTTCATAGGAAAACTAGGTGTATTACAAAGATTTCTTTATGGCAATTTTTAGTAAAAATATAGTTATTTACATTGATTGTTATGAGTAATGCATGAATTTTCCTTTTTCTTTGAGAATAAAAGGATCAAATGATAGACTTCTGCTTGTGACTAATGATAATTAAGAACTGATGATTAAAGCATAAACATTCACTTGTGTGCCTTTCTATCTTCATAAACTTTCTTAATGATTTTAATCAAAAGTTCTGTGAAAAATAGTACTGATTTTATGTTAGGAAGCTTTGAAAAGTAGCTCAAGAGAGTTAAGACACTCTAAAACTGGTCATTCTGGCAATGATCATGGATCATTGTGATGAAAAGAGAGCATAGTAAAATGATTTTGCCCTGTTTTTCTTAAAAAATCTGCTGCACAAGGGCACAGTCATAGAGATTGACTTTGATGGTCACTAGATTCATGAACAAGTACTAGTTTTTATATTTCATCTAATTTGAGTCCAATTACTCCCTCTGCCCTGTGGCATTAAGGTTTTTGAAGCACTTAAAGATGTTGTCTTATAAAATGTCCTGCATTTTAGACTCGGATTATTTCTCCTTGTTATCCAAGTATTACTTTGGATACTCATTTCCCTGAATTTCTTGTAACCAGTGACTTAGGTATCAAAAAAGATTTAGTAAACTATGACCATGAGACAAATCCAATCTACCACTTTTTTTTTGTTTGTTTATTTATTCATTTATTTTTTTCCATTAAATATATTGGTACATTTGAAGCAAACAATAGTTACATTTATCATTGGGATCTTGTACCTTTACATGATATATCTTGGTTCTTGTTTTTTCCCCATACCCCTGCTCTCCCTTCACCTGCTTCACCCTTTCCTATTTACACTTTATTTGCATTGTTTCCTTTTCTCACACCTTTTCTTTTCCCTTATTTCCTTTCCCTACCCTTCCCACTTCCCTTTAAGCCATTTTCTTACTATATCACCCTCTCAATTATACCATTTGAATCTTATTTACACTTGTAGTTTTTCACACCAGAGAAACTATTCAGTATTCACTCAAATGTGTCCTAATTATTTTACTTAAGAGTATAGCCTCAATGTGCATCCATTTGCTATAAATGTTTCTAGTTTCCCATTCTTTATGGCTGAGTAGTACTCCATTTTATAGAAAAAACACATCTTCTTTATCTAGTCTTCAGTTGATGCACATTTGGGTTGTTTCCAAGTATTAGCTATTACATACTGGGCCACTATAAACATGGGTGTGTGTATATCACTGTGGTATGATTCTTTTAATTCTTTTGGAAAGATACCCAGCAGACGGATGGCTGGGTCAAATGGAACCTCTTTGAGGTATCTCCATATTGATTTCCATAGTGGTTGCACCAGTCTGTACTGTCACCAACAATGGAGAAGGATTCTTTTCTCCCCACAACCTCGCCAACATTTGTTATTGATTGATTTCTTGATAGCAGCCATTCTTTGTGAGGTAAGGAGGAATCTCAGTGTTGTTTTCACCTGCATCTCTTGAATTTCCAGTGATATTGAGCATTTTCAAGGTATTTATTTGATGCTTTTACTTTTTTGTCTGGGAAATGTCTGTTCATTTCAGAAGCCCATTTTTGAATTGTGTCTTTTTATTTGAGGGGTCTGGTTTTTTTTTTTTTTTTTTTTTTTTTTTTTTTTTTTTTTTTTTTTTTTTTTTTGGGTTTGTTTTTTTTTTTTTTTTTTTTTTTTTTTTTTTTTTTTTTTTGGTTTCTCCTGTATTCTAGATATTAGCCCTTTGTCTGAGGAGTAGCTGGTAAAAAAAAGTTTTCCCACATTGTAGTCTGTCTCTTAGTTCTGTTGGTGATTTCTTTTGCACTGCAAAAACTTTTCAATACAATGATATCCCAGTTGTTGAATCTTTGTGCAAATTCTCGTGCTACTGAGGATTTGTTCATAAAGTCTTGTCCTTTCTCAATGTCTTTGAGAATTGTACATAATTTACTTTCCAGTATTTTTAGTGTTTTTGTTTTGATATTTAAATCTTTAATCCACTTGGAATTTAGTTTAGTGTCTTGGTGAAAGATAGGGGTCTAATTTTAATCTTTGGCAAGTTGAAAGCCAGTTTTTCCAACACCATTTATTAAAAAGTCTACCTTTCCTTCAAGAATGAAGTAACTTAGTACATCTGGAGTTGTTTCTGCATCTTCTAATATATCTCATTGATGCTTGGGTCTGTTTCTTTGCCAGTACCATGCTGTTTATATCACAGTAGCTTTGTGGTATAGTATCTAGTTGGGAATTATGATATCCCCTGCCATATCTCTGTTGCCTAGAACAATTTTTGCTGTTCTAGGTCTGCTCTGGTTCCAAATTAATTTTTGTATTGCTTTCTCAAGTTCTGTGAAATATACTTTTGGGATTTCAAGTGGGATTGCATTGAATCTGTATAGAAGTTTTGGAAGTATTTCCATTTTTACTATGTTGATCCTGCCTACCCAGGAACAAGGGATGTCTTTCCATCTTCATATATCCTCTTCTATCTCTTTTTTTCAGAGTGCTGTAATTTTCAGTGTAGTGGTCTTTCATCTCATTTGTTAGATTGATTCTTAGATATTTCATTTTTGGGGGTGTTATTGTGAAAGGAATTTTTTTCCTAATTTCTCTCTCAGTGAGTCTGTTATTTGTGTACAAGAAGGCTAATGATTTTTGAGTGTTGACTTTGCATCCAGCTACTCTACAGCATCTGCCAATTAAGTCTAGAGGTGTCTTGGCAGAGTTTTTTGGGTCCTCTCTGTAGAGCATCATATCATCAGCAATAGTGACAGTTTAATGTCTTCCTTTCTTATATTTATTCCTTTTAATTTTCTCTCGTCTAATTGCTGTGACTAATGTTTCTAGAACTGTATTGAACAGAAGTGGTGATAGTGGACATCCTTGTCTTGTTCCTCCTTTTAGCATGAAGGTTTTCAGTTTTTGGCCATTTAATATGACATTGGCTGTTGTTTTTCATAGATAGCCTTTATCAAGTAGAGATAAAGACCATCTATTCCAATTTTCTATAGGGTTTTTATCATGAATCGGTGTTGGATTTTGTCAAATATGTTTTCTGCATCTATCAAAAGGATCATATGGTTTTTGTCCTTGACTCTGTTAATATAGTATATTACATTTATTGATTTACATATGTTGAACCATCCTTGCATTCCTGGAATAAATCCAACATGGTCAAAGTGTATGATCTTCTTTCTCATTTTCTGTATTCTGTTTGCCAGTATCTTATTGAGGATTTTTGCATGTATGTTCATTAAGGAGATTGGACTGTAGTTCTCTTTCTTGGTTGGGTGTTTCTCTGGTTTTGGAATCAAAGTAACACTTGCTTCCAGGAATAAATTTGGAAGTATTTCTCCCCTTTAATTTCATTGAAGAGTCTTAAGAATAGTGGCAATATTTCTTCTCTAAATGTCTTGTAGAATTTAACAATGAATCAATTAGGACCTGGGCTTTTCTTTGTTGGTAATGTTTTAATCACATTTTCAATTTCACTGAATGTAATCGGGGTGTTTTTACTTTTTATATCTTCTTCATTCAACTTTGGAAGTTCATATGTATCTAGGAGTCTGTCCATTTTCTTCTGTATTTTCCACTTTATTAGAGTACAGGTTTTCAAAGTAGGTATTGATGATCCTCTGGATTTTTTCTGGATCTGTGTGACTTCACCTTTTTCATTCATAATTGCATTGATTTGAGCCTTTTCTTTTCTTTTTTAAAAATAAAGTTGGCTAAAGGTTTATCAATTTTATTTATTCTTTTGAAAAACCTACTTTTTGATTCATTTGGTTTTGTATGGTTCTCTTAGTCTCCCTTGCATTAATTTCTGCTCTGATCTTTATAATTTCCTTCCTCATACATACTTTTGGTTTGTCTTGCTCCTCTTTTTCTAGGTTAAGCAATAGGTTGTTTATTTTAGCTTGCTCTGTTTTCCTAGTGTGGGCATTCACTGCTATGAATTTTCCATGTAGAACTGCTTTTATTGTGTCCCAGAGATTCCCATATGTTGTATTGGAATTATCATTTATTTGTAAAAACTGCCTAATTTTTTCTTTAATTTCCTCTGTGACCCAATGGTTGTTCATCATTTAATTTCCATGTGTTTGTGAAGTTTTTGAGGTTTCTTAGGCTATTGATCTCCAGTTTAATTCCACTATAGTCTGATAATATACAAGGGACAACTTCAATTTCTTTACATTTACTTAAGCATGTTCTATGAGCTAGCATGTGGTCTATTTTGGAGAATGGCTTGTGTGCAACCAAAAAGAATGTATATTCTGATTTTGTGGGGTGGAACACTCTGGAGACCTCTAGTAAGTCCGTTTTTTGTAAGACTTCGTTCAGTTACTTTATTTTATTGTTGATTTTTTGTCTAGATGATCTGTATATCTGCATCAGTGCAGTATTGAGGTGCCCCACTACAATTGTATTAGTGCTTATTTCATTTTTCATATCAATTGATATTTATTTGTATAGTTGGGGGCCTTAATATTTGGTGCATATATATTTATGATTATCATTTCTTCCTCTTTTATTGTTCCCTTTACAAAGACATAGTGGCCTTCTTTGTCTCTCTCAATTAGCATTGGTTTGAAATTTATTCTGTCTGCACATAAGATAGCTATCCCTGCTTTTTTCTGGGCTCCTGTCACATGGAGAACTGTTTTCCATGCTTTTACTCTCAGTCTATGAATTCAGTTGTGGATTTAGTGGTTTTCTTGTATACAGCATATTGTTGGATTTTGCTTTTATCCATTCTGCCAGCCTGTTTCTTTTGATTGGTGAATTGAGGCCATTAACATTGATGGTTATAACTGTTTTCTTTTGACTTTTCATTGTCATGTTATTTTCCAGGTTTTTTGTTTTTGTTGTTGTTGTTGTTGTTGTTTCTATTTTCCCTCTCTCCCTTTAATTTCTGGCCTTGCTTGGTATATTTGCTCTGTTAGCCCCTATGAAATTGTGGCCTTCATTTTCTTTTTCCAGGACATTGTTTAGAAGTGTTTGGAGTGCTGGTTTGGTGTTCATAAAATTTCTTGGGTATTCTTTGTCATGGAAGTATCTTATTTTCCCATCAATTTTGAAAGATAACTTTGCAGGATACATCATTTTAGGTTGGAGGTTGTCTTCTCTTAGGACTTGAAATACCTCACTCTAGGCTCTCCTTGACTTGACGATTTGTTCTGAAAAGTCTGCTGTGATTGTGATGGGCTTTCCTTTGCATGTGATTTGTTTCTTTTCTCTAACTGCTTATAGTATTTTGTTCTTCTGTTAGGTTTCTGGGATCATGATTATTATATTTCTAAATGTAGCATTTTTTGATCATGGTTAATTGGAGTCCTATATGCCTCACTTATCTGTATGTCAAATTCTTCCCCTTTATATGGGAAGTTTTCTGTCATTAATTTGGTGACTTTTTTATGTCATTTGAACTTTCTCCTGCTACTTTATCGATTCCGATCAGTCTTATATTATTCTTCTTTGCATCACCAAAGATTTGTTGGATTGATTTCTCATGGTCCCTTAATGTTTTTAAGAGATCTCTCTTTTCATTGTCACTGACCACAATCCTATGTTCTATATCTGAAATTCTATCTTCACTTTCATCCATCCTGCTGCAAATGATTTCAATAGAGTTTTTAATCTGGCTATCTGTATGAATCTGTTTCATGGATTCCATTTCTTTTCTATGTTGGGCAGTCAAGGTTTCTGTTTCTTTCCTATGTTGGGCATTCATGGTTTTCATCATGGTCCTGAGCTCATTTATTTTTTATCTGTCTCTGTTCTAGAGTTTTTAATCTTGTCTTTCATTGTTCTCACCATCTCTGTGGTTATCTGGGAAATTATTTGTTTTTAATTTTTCTAGAGCCTCATATTTATGGTTTTTTACTTCCTGTGCTATTGGTTCAGGGGTCCAGATGGTTGACTGTCAGACTTTTCCACCTCACTTCCCCAGAATTTATCTTGGTTGGGTGGAAGTCTGTGTTTGTGTCTTGTTTAAATACTTCCTCATTTCTATTTTTGTCATTGGTCCTGTTCTTGGTTTAATTCCTGGGTTAATACTTTGATCTTCCAGATATAACTGGTCTTTAGGTTTTGAACCTCTAATGTCTCTGAGTCAATCTCATTTTCATTATACCAGGGAGGACAACTGATTGTCTCAATCACAACACATTAACCCAAGTGATACAATCAGCAACACAATAGCATTAAGCACATCTTAGAAACTAACAATTTGTGGTAGTTATTAATCTATCACTTTTAAACTATGTGAATTAAATCAAAACTGAGGACCAGCCCAAAATATGTTTATAGTGAGTAAACTCTTCAATATAGCAACTTTGCTTTTCAGGATATGGATTTAGAAGGAGTCAGGGAGGGAGGGAGGGATAGGATAGGGAAAGGTTAGAAGTGATGTCAAGGACACAGGAAGATTACACAAATTCTAGGGAGCTGTTGAAGAGAAGAAGAGAAGACAGAAAAAAATATAACCAAGAACAGAACAAACTAATAGCAATAGGGAGGCTAGAAACTGTAATCACTTCCCTTTAAAACTAATGGCAATTAAGAGAAGGAAAAAGAGAAGAAAAGGAAAATAAATAAAATAAATTTGAATTAGGATAGAAACAGGAACAAAAAGGGAGAGTAATGGAGATCAAGGCAGGAGAGAGAGAGAGAGGAAGAAAAGATGAGAAAAAGAAGATTAAATCAAAGGAAAAAATTAAGAAAAGAGAAAGAGACTAAACAATTTTTAAATGATTGAAGATAAAGAAAAATATTACTTTGAAAATAAAAAATACAAAATAGAAATAGAGGGCCTCTTTCAGGACATGCCTCTGTTGAAACAATAGACAGTATGGTCAGGAGTGTGTAGATCTAAATTAATTAGTCTCAGCAAGCTAGCTGCCCCCTGAGGTTCAGGCTAATTTTTAGCTGCAAGACCCAAGTTGAGATCTCCAATCTCCTGCTGGGTTGAACTCTGCAAGGTTCTACTGCAGGTTTCAACTGTCTTTCCCTTGAAGTTAGACCAGTTTCCAATGTGAGGTGCTGGTCCCTCCAACTTACCAGTTATGGTGATGATGTGGTGTGCCTTTATCACAGATTTTCTTCACTTTTCCAGTGAGCTTCAATTTTCACCTAGGAGCCACAGAGAGGCCCTCTTTCTCTTGTTCCAGGGGAAAGCATGAACACCACTGTGGTGGCACCCACATGGCTGGACTCCTCTGGTGCTCTGGGTCAAAGGGGCAGGCCTATCCTACCACTTATTTTTATAAACAAAGTTTTATTATAATTCAACTGCACCTATTTTGTTTACCTGTCATTGATATCTTAGCGATTTTCTTTATCTGCTGAGACACAATATTCAACTTCCAGAACTCAAAGCCAGAGAGGTTGAATTAGGCTCATTTCAATTCATTATCACCTTGTTCCAAGGCAGAAATGTCATGCAGAGGGGCACAGTGGAGGAAAGCTGCTCATGTCATGGATGTCAGGAAGCAGAATGTGAAGGGAGAAGCTGGGTAGACCCCACTTCCAACCAGGCCCCACTTCCTAAATCAAGTTAGCTATAGCGCCTCATGGGCCAGCACCTTCCAAACACATTATGCATTTGAAGGATGTTTTCAATCTAAACCATAACAGTTAATGTTGATTTTTGTGTTACAAATGAAGAACTGAGCAGTTATGACCAAGAAAGTATGGCTCAGAAAGTAAAAAATGCATATGATCAGCATCTTTCAAAACAATCACAGCCAAATCACAGACTAGAACTCAGGATGAGATTCAGGTAAATTATTTTGGCATAAAGGGAATGTGCCTCACATAAGCACAGTGTCAAGTTGCCTCACTACTTAATACTAAGTTAGTATACTTTGTTAATGTGGTGGTAAATTTCTCCACCATAAAAGTTGATTTTTCTTCTTTCCATGTAATAATCAATGTAAAAAACCTACTTGCCCTTCTCATGCCTTCATTTAAAGGTTTTATCACCCACAGTAAAATGATTATTTTTGCCTGAATTGTAACATTAAAATTGAAGATTATCATTTTTCTAAATTTATCATTTCCTCAACACTTATTGGCTGACACAATAAGATAAGATAAGCCTAAGATTATCTTATAATTTCTGTGCTCCAAACCTGGAATTAGTCTTTTTTTTTTTTTGGTCTAATTAGCCCTACATCCTATACATGGGACGTAATATTTAGAAATAAATACCTAGCTACCAATTAGGTTCACTGACACTAGAGTGCCATTGTTTCTAGGCTATTTAATTCTTAGTGACAGTAAAATTTCCTTTTAAAAAGCACAAATAAAATCACAAGTGTTACTGGTATATTCTATTTGTATGTAATTTTTGTGTCATACTGACTTCTTCTACATTAAGAGTTAGTCCTGATAACATATATATGTTTTATCATATCATAAATATAAAACATTTCATACTTTCCATATTACCATTAATATTAAATCTAATGATCGAAGCTTAAGATTTCCTTCCAGTACCTTTTTGCTTAGAATACATCCAAATGACAGTGTAAAGAGCACCATTTTCAAAAGTTACTTGAAATAAAATTTTTTGTTCATGTGATTACATTATCTCAGTTGGGACAAGTTATAAAAGCATTCTATGACAATTAGGAAAATTTAAATGTAGACTAGACAATAAGAGATGTTTGGGAATTGTTCATTTTCTCAGGCCTCATAATGGTATGATGGACAAGAAAGTGATCATTATTACTCTTAGACAAATTATGTCAAGAGAGTCATGAAGTGTCATGATGTCTACAACTCTTGTTAAAATTATATGGCAAAACTCAGCATATGCATGTCTGTTTATGTATGTGTGAGACAGAAAGAGACAGAAAGAGATAGAGAGAAAAATGAATAATGCCCCAAACAGGGATTTGGCCAGTGTGGATTTTCCTCCTAAACTCTTCTCCACTGAAAATGGCAAAATGTAGAGCTTATAAAAGAAAACTTTATAGGGATAGAGATGTATATGGGATGTATACCTATCCCTAATATTTAAATGGTTGTCAAGAGAAAGAGGATTCACATTTGTTCCATATGATCACAAGTAATAGAAGAAAGATCAATATATGGAAGCTACTGAAGACATATCTGGGCTCACTACCAAACAGTAAAGAAATAAAAAAGTGAAAATTCTATGGCTGTCTAAATATGAAATACACTATCCTGAAAGATAGCAAGTTCAGCATCAGGAGATACATATATTCCTATAATGCATGAACATTCAGTGTGGAAGCATTGTAAGAAATTTAAACATTAAAACCATCTTTTAATGCCTAGACTTCAACATTTTGGATGGGATTATTTTCATTGTTAAGAATAAAAAAGTGAACAAGTAAAGAGTAAGGAAATTCCTTATTTCTCTAATTTAATTAAAACTAAGACAAGTATGCTTTATTCCACTACAACAAATCAAAACTACGACTTACCCAGTAGTGGTTTACCCTAGTTATATCCTTTCTTACTTGTAGTGAGGCATTATTATTATTGAATTGCCTGCAATCTGCCAAACATGAAGGTATGGTGGTGAGGATCAAACTAAACCTACTTTTCTTTGAATTTAATGGAGTTAACTAGAGAAAATAAATATTTAATGAGTAATTACAATAAAACAGATGTTAACATTGCACAGGTAAAGTGCACTGTAATGGTTTGGAAATGTGATCATAAATTCTTTGATATTCTTTCTTGTGAGAGTTTCAGTCTAAATCCCCCTCACTTGAATCTGAATTGGCCTTAAAATTAATTTGACCAGTAGATAAAATAGAAGTAACAGTGTGTGGGTTCCAAAACTAGATCATGAGAACCATGAGGCTTTTGCCCTTTTTTTGAGCTCCTGGAGCCCTGAGACACCATTAGGAAATACAGCTACCTTTGTTTTGAAGAAGTCCATTTTCACCACTACTGCATTGCTCCAGTTAATAGTTTCCAGCTAAGTTAGTTTTCTGTCACCATGAAAAAATATCTGAGATAATCAACTTAAACGGAGGAAAGATTTACTTTGGCTTGTAGTTTCAGTCCATGTTTGCTTGTCCCTGTTTCTCTGGAACTCTGTGATGCACAATGTCATGATGGGGAGTGACTGGTGGGAGACACTTTTCACCTCACGGCAGCCATGAAGCAAAAAAAAAGACATAGATGAATGAAGCAGTCCCAATATCCCCTTGAAGAGGACAACTGCAATGACCTAACTTCCTCGCACTAGGACCTGCCTCCTAAATATTCCACCATCTCCCAATAGTTCTAGGGATCAAGCTTTCAACCCATGGGCCTTTATAGAACATGCATGACTCAAACTATAACACCAGCTAAGCCCAGTTTTCTGGACTCAAAACCCAAATAAATAATAGATTATTCCTTCTTTTCAATCAATCAAAACTGTCAGCTATTCAAATCTTCCCAGCTGAGTCTTCAGACATTATGGAGTACAAACTATTTTTCCCATGCCCTGTCTAAATTTATGGCTCACTGAATCCACAAGCACAATAATATCATTGTTGTTCTTACCAATAGTTATGGAGTTGTTTGTAATGCATGACTAGTTCATTTCAACAGGCTCCACAAGAACATACAGCAATGTACTAGTCACTCTCCTATCACTAGAACAAAAAGCCCAATACCAAAAACTGAAAGGAGGAGAGATTTATTTTGGCACACAGTTTCAGTGAGCTCAGGGCCTGATTAGCTGGCCCTAAGACAGAAATGGTAGGGTAGAAGGGCCTGACAGAGCAAAGCTATTCACATTATGGTGGCCAGGAAGCAAAGAGAGAAGGGAGGAGCTGTGGAGGTAGATTTACCCCCACCCCCAAGTCAATGCCCTAGTGACAAGCCTCTTTCAACCAGGTCTTACCTCTTAACAGCACATTTAGCTATGAATTCATTGATGAACCAGTGTACTGATGTGTACAGCACCTCCATGATCCAATCACCTTCCCCACACCTCACCTCTGAACACACGAGACTTTTGGGGGACATTCTAGATTTAAAGCAGAACATTCTACCCTGGGCACTCTAAAGGATTATGTTCACCTCTTTATGGAAAATATATTTAGTCCGTCTCTAAGAGCTGTTAAAGTTTTAACAGTCAGCAGTGCTAAAAAGTCTGAGTCCAATATCTCCTCTGAGACTCAAGGCAAACTCAGCTGTGAGTTCATGCAAAAATCAAAAAGAAAATTAAATATTTCCAACATTGAATAGCAGAAGATAAACATTCCCATTCCAAATGGGAAGAACAGGGAGATAGAGAGGAATTTGACCAAAACAAGACTGAAATAAAGAAGGGCAAACATTAAATCTTATAGCTCTATGTCCAGCCCCAGGGTCAGGTTGTGGTGAGATCTGGATGCCAACGAGAGCCCCACTCTCTGGCTTTGTCATTTTCTGCCCCTGTCATTTGTAGCTGTTGGGGCTCCACTCACTGCCTGTGGCTTTCTTCAGCAGATGACCCATGTTCTCAGCATCTCCAATTTCTTAGGGTTGCCACTGTACTTTTGGCATCACTCTCACAGGTCCATGCATTGCCTTCTTAGGGACACGTTGCTTGGCCTCCTCGGCCTTCTTGAAATCTAGGTAGAAGTCTCCATGACCCATAACGCTTGCATTTGGCATACATAAAAAATCAGCACCACATAAATACATCTAGGTCTGCCACCCAAGCTATAGCCTTCTGACTAAGGGTGTAGAGGCCTATACATGCCTGGATGACTTAACTCTGTAAAACACTTTTCTAGGTGGCCCTGGATAAGTAAATTCTTCTCAAAGCAGTCTTTCCAAGGATTTGAACTTGAAATGGTTGGGGTGTTGCTGATTTCTGAGATGGTTCAAGGCATCTTCTCATTTCTGTACAAAATATTTGGTTTCTTCTGGTTTGTTTGTTTGTTTTCTTTTTTGTTTGTTTGGTTGGGGGTTTTTGGTTTTGTTTTGTTTTTTGTACCAGGGATTAAACTCAGGTCCTTGCTCTTACAAGGAAGGCCACAGAACCACTAAGCTAAAATCCCCAGCGCAATTAGTTTCTTTAGCACTTTCATCGACCTCATTTTTGGGGCTAACTTTAGACATAGTTCCTTCTGGGCCAAAATTTAAGTTTTTCAAACTTTCCTGCTCTCCCTTGCCACAAATTGTTACTATAAATCTGCCTAAAAGTATCCAGCAATACCCATGCTGCAGTCTGAATGTTGGACTGTCCTAAAATTTCCTCCATCAGATTAATTAGTATACTGTCTTTAATCTCAGTATCCTGCAAAGTCTCAGGACATGGGCAAAATGGAAACAAGTTCCTTGCCACAATTTAACATGGATGGCCTCTAGTCCAGTTCCCAATACAGTCCTTGTTCTTAAATGAAAGTTTCTGAGTCTGGTTTTACTGACTGCGTGTCTGTCAGTATTCTTGTCTTCTAAGCTCCAATCAGGATTTCCCATCAAGACGGGCTTACAGGATGAGGGCGATCTGGCTGAGACATCTGTCACCCATTGATTGCCATGGTTGATTTAGTTGATCTGGCTGGTGAGGCAAGTGTTCCTTTCCTCCCCCACCACTCCATGTGCATCCCCCCCAAAGCTTCATGCTCAGAAGAAGAGAATGACCACCCTTGATAAGGAAAGACTGTTTTCTTGGTCAAGGGTGTATGAATAGCTGCACTCGCCTGCTAGAACCTCCAAACAAGCTCTCAAGATGGGCTTAAAGCATTCCAGGGCTTCTGAACTTTCCAAACCTCTCCTGCAAAGCAGTTTCAAAAGCTTCTAAACCCCAAGTATAGGTACAGTCACAGCAACAACCCTGTTTCTCCAGTACCAATTTTCTGCATTAATCAGGTTTCCTATCATCAGGACAAAAATGTTGACATTTGTGAGTGTCAACAAAATATCTGATGCTCACAACTTATAGAAAGAGAGGTTTATTTTGGCTTAGTTTCACTCCAGGGCTGACTGGCTTTAAGACAAAAAGAATAAAAGCATGATAGAAGGGTCTGGTGGAGGAAAGCTTCTCATCTTATGTCAGCCAGGAAGCATAGAAAAAAGGGAAGTAGAAAGGGAGCTATACTTTCCAATGTCATAACCACAGTAACACCTCTTCCAACCAGGCCCCAACTCCTAACAGCATATTTAGCTATAAAATTATCCATGAATCAAACCACTAATGAATATAGTACCCCCCATAATCTAGTTGCCTTCCAAAAACCCCACCTTAGAATACATTAGATTTTGGGTGAATATTCTAGATCTAAACCATAACCATCAAGAAGACCTAACCAACCTTGTCAAGGGAAAAAAAGAAGGCCTCTCTGAGGAAGTCATATTTGTGCAGAGACATGAAAACTCGGTAGGAGTTATCCACAGCAGTGTTACTGCTGTAAGAAGGGACAGCCTGAAGTGCTGCAGTAGAGTAATTGAGAAAAAGGTGAGGTGGGCAACAAGTAAGTGGGAGGCAGAAGAGTTAAGCTGAGTATGGCCACGATCATCCCATAATCAACCTTAGTGCATCTGAATTTTAGCCAGTATAAAAACAGCAACATCAGCAACAAACCAAAACCTGGTGAAGAGTTTTCAGCATCAAAATGGCATGTCTGGATCTGTCTGTCTTGGGGCAAGGCCAAGGTCATGCAGCTGTAGTTCAGCTGAGGGAGGGCAGTGATCTGATCAGGATGATAGCAAAGGCAATTAACATGCAAAATAATAAGCCTTTGGTTATAAGAATGAAGAGTAGAGAGGGAGGAGTCACTTGATCTTCTGACTGGGCAGTGGGCAAGCGCCGATGTCATGTGAAAAAAAGGAAACACTGGGGCCAGGGATTTAACTCATTGGTGCAACTGCCTGCCTCACAGGCACAAGATTCTGAGTTAGATCCCCAGTACAAAAAAAAAAAAAAAAAAAAAATCACTGAAGGACAAATGGGTTGGAGGGAGTAATGAATAGCTCTATCTAGGGAATGGAGAATGGGAAGTGCAAGAAAGAGGGCTCTGCGGCAAAGCCCAAGAGACAGCTGGCTGAACACTGTTCATAAAGAGGACAGTATGGTGAGGATCTATCACAACAATGTTTATTTTACTCTAGGTACCTCACATGGCACTTCCTTGTGGAGTGTTCAGAGTGGGAGGTTATTGACTACATTCACACAGGTAGGAAGTGGCAAGGTAGAGATATCAATACATATTGTCTTACTCCATGTTCAAGGTAAAGAACACTGAACTCTCTTCCACATTAAAAAAAAAAAGCAATTACAGCGCAGAATGGTACTATTTAGATTTGGAAGGCAGCAGAGTCAGTATATGGGAATGTCCCACCAGTTTAATGGGTGGCCTGAAAAGACAACAGTTTTAAGCTGGGACCAAGCAACAGAAAGCTATACAGATAGTCCAAGCCACAGTGAGACAGCAGCAACACTTGGTTGTATGACTCGGTGAGTTCATTGGTGTCCTGGTAAATTCCAGATGACCATAATGTTCTAAGAAACATGTCAAAAACCTTATATATTTCTGTATAGCATTGGCCCTCAGGATTCTGCGACACAGCCATGCCTTATTTGCAAATTATGATTATTCTTTAAGAAATAGTCATTGGCTCAATATTGGACCCTGGTAAGTATGATAACTATCATTTATCAGGCAGGTACAATATGATAGGTATTTTTGTAAGTGCGTTCCATGTTTTGATGTGTTCATTCCTCCTAACAACTATAACCATTATTATTTTTCCCTCAGTTTTTTTTTTCAGACAAGGGATAGACTCCTGATCTTAAGACACCAAGTCAGCAAGACTAGCTACACTTAAGAAGCTGCATGTCATCTGAGACAACTAGCTAAAAAACTAGGAGTTCCAAGCAGTACAAAATCATGGAAGTGGATTGGATGTGAAGACAGAGGTAATTCGCACAATGAATGGCTCACACTCCCAATGTGCCACTCTGCCACACTGACACCCCTCTCTTAACTGATGTCTGTGGACCATGAGGCATTCTCAATGACTAGCTAATCAGGAAAGAAAAAAATTGAGCCAATTTTATAGCTGGCTCTACATATGTACTTGCCCCAGACAGAGACAGACTGCTGCATGGACCACCCTCCTCAGAGAAGTCCTTGAAAGGGCATGGAAAATGAAAAATTTCCTGGATATAATTTCAAGAGGACACTCCAATGCTTCCTTTAACCAAGATAAAGGATTTGTGACTGGTGCAAAACAGATACTCAGTAGATTTTTTTGAGTAAATGAATAAATCATAGATGAATAGTATTTTGTGGGCAGTAGCTAATGGTATTGCCAATTGGTTAAGGATATTAAAGACGTAAAATTGAAGATTTGTGACAAGACTTAGAAAGACTATGTAGAAGGGCCTCTTGGAATTGGTCCACCATGTAGGAATACTGTTGGGACATTGTTTTCAATAATTAAGAAGAGATGACCTGCTATGTATATGTCAGTGTTCTTCCTCAGCAGCTTTGTATTTGCTCAGTGGATTAATGATAAAATATCCCTAGTGATGGCAACAGAAGGCATGCACTGCTCAGCTCCATGTATTTGCCCTTATAAAGGCTAATCTGAAGACTGTCACCTGAGCTCTTGACATTGTGTGATACCAAAGGGAAAGTATCCAATGTTGGTCAGTTACAATACTATTTGGCCTTGCCTTGTATGATAGGAAAAGCAAAAAAAGGGCTTGTATTTTCTCTAAACAGTACCCAGTGTTAGTTTCTGCATGTCTCCCTAAAATATGTAAGGAGTAAGGCATAGCTGAAGTGCAGGGATTCACTACCACATCATGCAGGTGCTGCTCTCCTTAAAAATCAGTGAAATATCCTATTGAAGACTCAGACATAGGATGCTATATGAGATGCTATTTTGTGAGGTTTTGTCCTTAGGTAGTAACCAACATATGGTGTTATTTATTACAAGGCTACAATATCATATTAGGTGAGCTAGTAAGTACAGGAGTGTTATTTTCCACAATTAACATAACCAAGGACCATTTACAAAATTTTGTTTCCTGTCCCTGAGACTCTAAGCATGTCTGGTTTTACCTTTTAATGTTTCCACCAGGAGGATAACAACAGTTATAAATAATCAGGAACTGATACAAGCACTTTCCCTTTGGGGTTTGTCATGCCAGTAAAGAATCAGGCAGAAAAGGAGGTTATGGTGTTGGCTGAAACAACTGACCTATCATAGAGAATTTAACAGAGGTAGAGTCAAGCAGGTGGAATTTAAGGAATTCCTAGAACCTTCTGATATTGCAAACCCAGTGACAAATATAACCCAGCACAAGAGAGTCCTTCCAAAATTAGGGTAAGTCAACCTTTTGGTAAAGAATTTACTGAGACACACTGTTGACTAAGAACAGTAAGCATGTGTAATCCATAGTTGGGAAGGGAAATTATACTTTTGAGTTGTGATTTTGATCATTTACTGGACCGACAATTTACAAAAGGAACATATTCACCTTTAATGTACTGTACATATTCTATTTTTTTGTCCACTTCCTTACCTCCCTTACCTCCTTCCTATTTTATAGGATGTGTTATTACTGGTAATAAACTTTAAAATTCAGTGCACAGGCTGTGAAATACAATGGTTCTCAGAGGACTAAAGGATAATTTGACAAAAGATACAACAAGCATGACTGAACTGACTCCCTTTGGGAAAGGGGTAAACATATTTTAGATTGTAAAATATAAAACTACAGTGTTAGGTAAAAGGTAATTTTCTGGTAATTCTAAGTATAAAGAGAAGTATATGGGCTGGATCTATAGCTCAGCAGTAGAGCTGAGCATGAGTGAGGCCATGGGTGAGATCCCCAGCACAAACACAAATGACCCAGGATGATATGTTGATTTTACCAACCAAAGTTGTAGACTGTATAAGGTATTCTATTTTCTCCTTATCCCTGAGCCTCCTGACTCTTTTGAAGAAATCTCTTCTGTAAGCCAAAGTCCAAAACTTGCTTTCCTAGCCTCCTTTGCAGCTAGAGTATAAGCATGTGACCTGACTTCAGCTCATCAAATGTTCTACTTGGAAGCCAGTGCCTGTAGAAACTTTATTAATCCTGGCATGGAAGGATGGCAGGAATATGAACAGAGTTAGAGTGGTAGTAGAGACGCCCAGACCAAGGATACAGCAGAGGAGCAGGAAGCTGTGGCATCTGGTGATCAGTGGTTGATCTTGTAGGATAATTAATTCTGTGGAAGGAGTTGGTTATAATCTGGACTCTTCCTAGCTTCCCAGTCTCTATTATTTCCAATTTTTTTCTAAACATGGGTCTACATCCTTACTTTCTTTGAGCTAACAAAACTTTTCTCAATTAAATCTTTTTCACTGAAAAATTTGACCAGAAGTGATTTATGCTGCTTGCAAACTAGAACCCTAGAGTGTACAAGGAGGTTGGCCTACAAGTTTTCTGAGATTCCTCTAAAGAACTGTAAAGACTCTATGATTAAATGGCTCTATAAAAAATACAACACATAAAGAAAATAATCTGGATTGCAAAAATGCTCCTTCCACTGACCTTCTAATTCCACTTAGCATCACCTTATAGTGTTTGTATGTATATATATGAGTGCGTGTTTGTGGGTGTGTTCATGCACAAGGGTAGTTCCAAAGCAAGGATAAAATCAAGTGGTTGAAGCTCTATTGTGTCTACCACAATAGGACCATTTTGTCAGTGTACACTACATTGTTCCCAATACGTGGTGCTTTATACTTTATTTAACCATACCTACTGCGTTTCTGCCTACCCAAGCTTGTAGCTTTGTAAAATCTTCAAACAGTTTGTGCAATATGGTCAGCATTTCATTATCTAAAAGTGCTTAGTAAATCTTCCTCGCAAAAGGGTCAGTGATATAGATATTTATAAGGTATATAGTGGTTACCTCCATTTCACTGACAAAATACTATGTGAGGCATTGGAGGACAGAGTCCCTTTGCTGTTAAGGAAGACCAACAGTCATTTACCTCTCCATACTGACCAAATGTTGAATGAAAGAAAGCTAATGCAGTTTAAAAACAATCTAATGCCAAAAGAAAAACTTTGAAGTATCCATGCCAAGATAAAAGTCCATTACTGGGGGACAGAATTTTGACATAATTGACTCTTAAAAAAGAGCAAAATACCTATATATCCAAATTGCAATTCTAGTATCTGTGGTTATTTGCTTATACAATGATAAAAAATAAAAATAATGGTGGGCATTGAGGAATGCAGTAATGCTTATTTTATACTTAAAAATGCAGTATAAATGGCTTCTGAATAGCACTGTCCTTTACCAAAACACGTATCTGCTGAAATTTTATGACCTGAACAAATAAATGTAACAGACAGGCCAACTTGGTAAACACAAGAAATCTAAGTTGTCTTTTGAATGAACCACAATTTTTAAAATCATGGCAAAGTTGTCAATAATAAAGTAAAAGCATCCAAAACTACCAAACAAAAGACATTCTTCAATTGGTCATGGTTTGGAAGGAACCACATATTCACAGACAGACTTGCATATATTAGGAACTAAATCATTGCCTGAGACCTCTAGAATGACCCTCAGCTGTGCCATCTCTACCCAGTTGTTGCTCCGTCTGCCCACTGGCACAAGCTTGCTTAATTTTCACATTAAAATGAAAATGCATTGCTTTGTCTAAATTTCTTAACCACTCTGTCAATCATAGTTCTCAAATAATTTCAATTTAAAAATTACTACAATAACACTAAAATAATCTGGGCATCCATGCTCCAATATATAAACATACACACCTCACAATTAATGGTTATCCTTATGAGTAGGTTAAAAGTATTGTCATTACTGTCATAGAAAAAAAATACTTCAATGGATTGGAAAACAGGATGCTGTTTATCAGCGATATCCCCTTCAGTCTTTTAAATTAATGCTCAATTACAAAGCACTTCTAAATACATTTACAAAACAAAATTGTTGTACTAAAAACTATATTTATTTAACAGCTCACAGTGACCCTCGGTCTACATCATTTGGAACACATTTACTTGAAATGGGGATTTGGTTGACAGAGATTTAATGAACAAGAGCATTTTCACCAATTTTCAGAAATCTCATGCTGAGAAGCAAAAACATAACAAATGTTTGTAAAGTTTCTGATTAAGACACTTTACTAAACACACTTTTTAAGTTCTCAAACACTAGACAGTTTCAAACACCCTTAATGCCTTCCAATGCAACTTGCTGAAATTTGCACATTGTTAAGAAAAGACATGGAAAATAGAGAAACATCTGGTTTTACTATTTAGAAAATGCAATAACTGTCAATACTCTGATGTTGGCAGGCACCCCAAAACACACTCTAGATTAGCAAAGCCAATTTAGGCAGCTGGCACCAGCCTCTTTCTTCCCAAATGGCCATCGACATCTTGAACTTCAAATGTTTTCTGCTTTACAACAATGCTTTTTATAGAAATCAATGCTTTCTTCATCTTACACACGTGTGCACATGCACACACACACACACACACACACACATGACAGTAAGTTTCTGCAGGCTTTGGCTTCCAAGTGCAGCATTTTATGAGCTGACCTCAGGTCACATGCATACTCTAATTGCAAAGGAGACAAGGAAAGCAAGTTTTGGACTTTGGCTCACAGTAGGAATTTCTTCAAAAAAGGAAGGAGGCTCAGAGGTAAAGAGAAAAAAATATTTATATATAAAATCGGACATCAATTTTGTAAGGCTGGCAGAACCTACAAGTAGGCCAGTCACTCATACCTGCATTGCTAGGAAGCTGCTATGATTTATCATACTCCCATACCCTCTAACATGCTATCCATGAACTACACGAGGCTATTCTGCAGCTGAAATGTGACTAGTCCAAACTAAGCCTGGTGTAATGTATGCCAGGCTTCAAATACTTAGGAAAAAAATGTAAAATAGCTTAGTAATAATTTTTATACTTATGGCATATTCTTTAAAGTATAGTGGGTTAAACAAAATATACCATATAAAAGTCAATTCCCCTGTTTCTTCTTACATTTTTTAATGTGGTTAGCAGAACATTTAAAGCTACCTATGACACTCACATAATATTTATGTTGGACAGCACTGCCTTACACACTGGGGAGGGAGAGGACACTGGAGACCCTAAGGAGAGTCAGAACCTGCAGGCAGATCAGACAACCCATGCTCAACTCCAATAGGGATTGCAGTTTGTACTTTACCCCAAAAAGGGATCATCTGAAACAAAGCTGTGCTGAAAGGAATGAGCTTGAGATGTTCTTGTTAAAGTTTCCATCTGTCTTCTCTACCATATGTAAAGGGGCTCATGAGGAAACAAATCAGTTACTGAAAAACTGTGAAGTTGCTATTCTTCATACATTCGGGAATACGGTGAGGATTTGATCTCTATACAAATAAAGTTTTCTGTAGAATCAATACCATACTTTATATAAATTGTGAAACTTGTTTTCTTTAACCATTATGCATACATCAATATTCATTAATGGGGGAGAAGCTATCTTGCTTTATGAAACATTTGAAAAATAGCATACCTCAACATAGATAAGCCTTAAAGACGTTATGCTAAGGAAAACGATCCAAATGCATTGCATTTATATACAATGTCCAGAAAAGGCAATTTGTTGTGGCAGAAATAGATTAGTTATTTGTGGCTGGAAGTGGGATGAAGAACATCTCTTTTTGGTACAGTGGAAACTATCTAATACTTGACTGTAACAATTATTGCATAACAATAAAATTACTAAAGACCATTGAATTATATTCTTAAAAATTTGTGATAAATGATTTGTTGTTCAATAAGAAAATTTATTGTTTATTGTTTAGTAGCGTGCTCAACTTTTGCACGTTTATGAAAAGACGTAGAAAATGGAGCTCATGAAGAAACTGAAAGGTGTGAACAGCATTATGGTTAGTGAACACCCACATATCCACCGATCTATTGTTAAACCACAAAATTTAAATGAAACTACTTAGAAATTAGATCATCGAAACATTATTTTAAAAAATTTTGGAGGGGGCTTTTGTTTTCTGATACTGGGGATCTAACTTGGGACCTTGCATTTGCGAGGCAGGTAAATCCCCAGCCCAAACATTACTTAAATTTTGTAGAACGTGGCCAGAGATATGCGGAAAAGAAAAAAAAACTGTAGCCAATTGTATTTATTGGAAAGTAAAAGAGATTGCAAGCAAAATAACTAAAGATTTCAAGCAAGAGGCCACAAAAACTCAATCATATTCAAAGTCAGGTTTCTTTCTTTGACTTTTCTCAAACTCTCCAGTGAAATGTCACCAAAGCTAATTAATCTAAATACTTCATAATATCTTTCCACTTTCATATCCCTTCTCATCCTACTGAAACTTCCTCAGTGTAGACATTTCTTTTACACAGACTTTACTGAAAGAAACTTATAATTGGCTTCTTTTTTTTTTTTTTTTTTTTTTG
>NW_022900938.1:35669133-35716052 GCF_012274545.1 Fukomys damarensis | reverse complement strand
TTTTTTTTTTTTTTTTTGTGGTACCAGGGATCAAACTCGGGTCCTTTGCGCTTGCGAGGCAGGCCACCGAACCGCTGAGCTAAATCCCTGGCCCTATAATTGGCGATCACCAATTTTTACCTACTCTAAAATAATCTCCAAACTTTCACCAGAAAAATCTATGAAAATTTTCAAAGGGCCCGAGAAAAGACTAGAACTAGAGAGCTATTTCAGAACCATGTACTTAGAATGAGGAATAAATGTGATGTATGTATCTCCTTTGAACAGAATTTTAATGCAAGAAGTCAACAGGATTTTTAGATGAAATCTGACATAAGAATAGCTATTTTTGAAAAGAACAATGAGCGAACACTTGTCCTACTAGCAAAACAGAATGATTGAAACAGCATGGTATCCTTGTAGCAATATAAATATAAATCAGTTTTTATTTGATCAAACTGAGTCCATATGGGTATAAAAGTATAATTAGAAATGTAATATATAATAAGGATGGCATTTCAAATCAGTGGGTAAAACTGAATCATTAAGTTATCTGTATTGAGATAGTTGACTATACAATTAGAAAAAATGGAATTCAAACACTTAGCTCATATCGTTCATAAGTATAAATTCCAGATGGCCATAGAGCTAATTTTTAGGAAAGGTATACATAATATATATTCATTTAAAAGAAATTTTAATTTTTGCAGGGATACTATATGTCACATGGAAATTTTGCTTTATGTAAATGATTCCTGGCCAGGGATATAAATGAATATGATATCCAGTATTGCCTCTGTTAAACTTTGTGTCATTTTGGGAGAGGACACTTTTCCCAAGTTGTCCACGTGAAACAGGGGTATCTGTGTACACTGCTGCCACAGTGTACCACTTTTCTAATTGGAACAAAGACATAGCAGCAGTAATAGTTAATAGTAAGTAGGTGTGAGCCCAGGATTTGGCTCAGGGGTTCACCACCTGCCTCAAAAGCCCAGGGCCCAAGCTCAATCCCCAGTACCAAAACAAACAAATAGTAAGTGCTTTAAAAAGTAACACGTGAACACCACCATCCCCCATTTGTATGCTGTATCCTCTTATCCCCAATGTGATGGTATTTGGAGAGGAGGCCTTTTGGAAAGGGAGGGAACACTCAGGAGGGATTAGTGCCCTTATATGAAAAGATACAGCAATGGCTTCTGGAGAAGAGATTCCATGAAGGCAGTGGTCAAGAGACATTGCTTTAATTTAAATGTTTCAATTTTTATAAGAATGACTTCATTATTACATGTTCTACATAAAAATGTTTTAAAAACCAAAGTATTTTTTGGAAAAAATGTATGGTAGAGACATCACATGTCATAAAAAGGTCAAAATAGGAATCATTTATATTTAATGAATACTTACTATATCCCAAGCAGTATATTACATTCAACATCTCATTTGATCCTTGCAAAAATCTTATGAGTACATAGCAGATAGCATTTATAGATTCATTGTACAGACAAGGAAACTAAAGCACTGAGACATTAAATAACTTATCCAGCTATCTAGAGAATAAAGCTAGAATCCTAATGTCAACAGTCTATTTCTAGAGAACTTCCTTCTTAGGTCCAATAACATGTTGAGAAATGAAAATAGGATTGTAGGAAATTAAGAGGTTAGTGGAAACTTTGTCAGAAACAATTTCAATAAAATTTTTAAAATGTTGAAATAAATTGGAAATAAAGTGTAATTAATAAACCAAATTGTTATATCTTTTTATCATGTTAAACCACATGAAACTGTTAATATGCAAGTCTTTCACCTACAAAAGGAGATTTTCATATTGTTCAACTATCAGATTATTTATGAATGTTATTTTCAGTAATCTTAATCTTAAAAATACGAAGGAGGAAGTAAATGACAAAAGTTTTCAAACCCTCAAGGCTATGTGTGTGTACCCTGAAGACAGAGCTGGAAAATATTTCAAACTTTTTTATTTTGGCATAAAAATATGCTTACAGTTAAAACAGCAAACACAATTTTTGATTATTGTATTTCACTATGACAGGAAAATGTTTTAACCACACAACCAAATTTCTTATGCCAAGATGGC
Organism: Fukomys damarensis; assembly: GCF_012274545.1. Lineage (NCBI taxonomy): Eukaryota > Metazoa > Chordata > Mammalia > Rodentia > Bathyergidae > Fukomys > Fukomys damarensis. Next base: position 35,713,978 of record NW_022900938.1, on the reverse strand, counting down.
TACAAACCCAATGTCTGCTTATCATCAGAAGCAAAAGCTATCAGCAGTTTTTATGAGTTGAACTCCATCTCCCTTAATCACAGATAAAGGTTTACACTTCTACTTACAATATCGCAATTTTTCTGAGAATCATTCCTTGGATATATCCTGATACCTTAACACCTTTCATCCCTGATTTCCCATTGGCATGCTGGCACTGGGCCCATACTTATGTGGTTCTGCTGTACTTCCTCAGAGGTCTTGAACATAATAAATCGCTGGTCCTTAAAAGCTGGTTAACCCATTTAGCCTTTAGATGTTATCCAGTTCAATTTTCCATAGCACAAAACAGAGCCTTGTGGAGATTAAATGATTTGACTTTCCCAAAGTCATATACTATCCAAAGAAGAGTTAAGAATAAAACTCTAGGGAACCTAGTCCTTAGTACTTTTTGCTGTGCTGTAATGGCTATTTTTTCCCCCTGTTATGGAATGCAGATTAATCTGATTTTCTTTTTCTTCTTTTCAATTGAAGTTCTGAATCAGCTAATCTTGATAATTACTGGGACAGGAAGCAAAAGACTGAAATGACTCTGTAATCAAAGAAGCTCCCTGCTAAGAGAGATGATTCTATTAGAAGCAAGTCTCCTAATGCTGGGTCTCCACATCTGTCCTATTTTGCCCAACCCTTTTAATTCCTGTGGCTTTCTTTGCTTTCCCTAGAATAGTTTTAGACTGGCCAACCAGCACTTTGACCACTGCCTTTGCCTTGCCCTTTAGTATTTAGCTGTTTGGGGCCCCTCTACTTCTTGTTTTTGAACCACGGCATGGCCCATCTTCTGGTTTCCACATGGATACTGGATTGTACTTGTTTCTCTGGCTTCTTGTTTATTGGTTTCTTGACCTCCTCACCTTGAGCCTCCTTTTCAGTGTATTTTTGTTCTCTCAGCAGAAGATGATACTCAACTCTACAGTCCCAAACTGCACAGAAATAATCTGATTTTCATCTAGAATATCCTTAGGAATAAGTAGCATTATCTGTAACTTCAGAATGACTCTGGAATCTTGGTCAGTAGAATTTCAAATAACTGTCACAATGGTCACAGAGGACACTTCCTAGATATGAGTGAAAACTGGCTATAAAATGGTTACATCTTGCAAGGTTATACAAGAGTGAAGGGCAATTTTATAATAGGCTTTATTTTGTAGAACAGTTTTAGTTTCACTCCAAAATTAAACAAAAAATAATATTGAGAGTTCTAGGCAATACTCTCATAGTGACTTAGATAAATACATGCAAGATGCCCACCACTTAAAAGAAACTTACTATATGTAATTTATGTTATGAAACGAGAAATATGAAAGCCAGATGATTACCCAAGTTATCAACTTATTGTCTCTCAGTTCTACATCCACCCTTCATTATCTGCTGTGTGAAAATGGAGATGGATTCCTTATATCTCCTTGAAGCTAGGAAAATATTTAGCTGTGTCAGAAAAAGGAGAGAACACCACAGAATTTTCGTTGCTCTCACCAGCACCTATATGGGGGGATAATCAGCGTCACATTTGTCCTGTGATCATGACCCATCAAATTTCAGAGGTAGTGCCACGAACAGATTTCCACTGAGTCTTGCAAGCCTACCAGTGCTCAGATCCATCTCTGGGCTATTGCACCAAGTGAGGTACCTCCTGCTTGACCAGTGTCTATGAACTAGCTGCAGTTTAAGCCACCCAGGAACTTCACCTCAAAATGGGCCATAACCATGGCTTCTACAGTGGAGTCTGAATCTTAACCAAGGGGACAGGGGCCCAAATGCAAATTGCTGCTTCCTTGAGAGGTCTCTTCCAGCCCTAGAGTATTCCTGAGAGTCCTCTTTATCACTTTATTTAACTGTATATTTCATGATACAGTTTATAATTCTCAATACTAAGCTTTTCCTATTCAAATTACTATGTTGTCTGTGTTTTCTGTTTGCTCCTGGTGATGCAGTAATCATGGAAAAATAATTTTAATCTTTCAGTATGTACTCATACAAGAAATGAGATTTGATTAGTTGATCTCAAATATCCTTTCCAGCTCTAAAATTTTGTGAATCTAGGAAATCTTATAAAAAATTTATAAATTTATTTTTCATTTATGAAAAATGGGGTGGCTAAGTATATATTATGAGTTCCACTTGGCTCTAAATAATTGTGTATTTCTCCCCCAGCCTCAGCCACAGTAAAAGGACCTTTCTTCCTATAAGAATAATGGTTTCCTCCTTCTGGGTCAAAATATTAAGTCACAGGAACAGCCAGTATCATTTCATATACACAGTGGGCAATCAGATATTATAAAGCCCTCTGTGAGAGCTTTAGCTAGGAAGTCATCAAAGGAACAAAACAGAAAACTTGAGGTTTATGTATGAAAATAAGAGTTTAACTGGGTGTGGTGGCACAAGCCTATAATCCCAGCACTTGGGTGGCAGAGGCAGGAGGATCACTACAAGTCCAAGGCCAGTCTGGGCTACATAGTGAGTTCAGGGCCAACCTGAACTGCAAAGCAAGACTCTATCTCAAAAAAAAAAAGGTGGGTGGGGGATTTTAAAATACATTATAGATATTATTTTATCCATTTCAGAATATAAATATTGAATGAATACCTTAAGTATAAAAATGTTTTCTCTGATATTATTTATCCTAACACATTACAAAATATCCCATTTACAACCTCCATTATCATGCAGTGTCAAATCTCTTTTTACCTTTCTCTGTCTTTTACTGACTGTTCAGCCATTAATTTCTTCAGTTCTTCTAGGCGCTGAACTTCTCTCATTTCCATTTCTTGCCATTTCTGTTCTTTCTTAGCCCAATATTTTCTTATCTATTGTATAAATGTACATAAAGCTTAAGTTAACAACAGATAAAAACAAGGGAGAAAGCTAAAATATATTTATTGCTTTATATAGCAAAGCCTGAATTTAAATGGCTTTTTTATTTTTATAACTGCCTACCGTACATTGGCAACAGAAAAAATAAATTAAAACGCAGAGATACATGTCCTGAGAAACTTCATGGTTTAACAATTTCTGAAGTGGGTATAAAACTTGTGCTGAATCCTAATGTTTTAATACACGGCTAAAATAATTGACTTTCAGGGAACCACAATAAAAGCATGTCATTGCCTCTAAAGTGTATGATCTACCTGTTACTCAAGAATATTTTTATCCTCTTATGGTAATATAGTTTGCAACAAATATAGCACTAAAACTATTTTTACTTTAAAAGCATAGGTTTATTTATGCTAATGGACAGTGGGATGTTGAAAGTTTTATGTTTCTGGGGAAGTGGCAGGAGATAGGTGGGAGGAAGAAGGAAAAGAACAAATTAGTAAAGTTTGTGGTATATGGTCGACCTGACTTACATGGTAAAATAAAGGTCAAGCTTATCAAGTTCAAAGAGGTGAAAGTATTGTTCTTCCGAGGTCTGTTTTATTTCTCCCTTCCAGAAATAGAGGCAAAATAAGAAAAAATGAGATCAATAGATACCATCTTCAGCAGGACTGAAACTATTATTGAAGATTCTCCACTGTGTTGAGGCAGTGGAAGTTGAAGTTTAGATGGCAGAGGCCCATTCTACACTCTGGCTGACTCTATCATGTCTGGGAAGACTGAGTGGGCCTTGCTGGTAACAGACAAAGTAAGACCTCACTGTTGAACACCAGCAAGTGATGGGCATCAGAGAGAATGTCAGAGAAGTTGGGTTAGCCTCATCCCCAGTGTGACATCTTCTCTTCTGAGAGGTAGGTATGAAAATCTGACTAGTTTCCTAACTTGCCCCCCAATATGGTCTCTGATTCCTAGGAGATCCATAAGGAGCCTCCTAAGCACCTTGCTAGGGCTGTACCCTCTGCAGCCACAAAGTGACATCACTTCAATGCTCAGTGTTCAGGGATGTCCACTGCAGAGATAACTGAGATCTGAGCTTAGGAAGAACAGAGAGGAAGCTAGAAAAGAGAATGTGAGAAATGGTATTGATGGCAGAGAGAAGAAACACTTCCAGACAAGGTGTTTTTAGGAGTCCTAACTAATGAATTCCAGGAATTCTACTAATATCATGTATTTGTTGACAATGACCATGTTATCTCCATTAGGGTATTAAAAGGGGTCTCTATTCTTTATACTTTTCTGTATTACCATATATATTGCAATGAGTATCTTTCCTTATCAGAAAGAAATCTATTTCAAAACAATTTAAAAATAGATATTGAATTAAAGAACTTTTTCTTTGGATTGCAACAGACCAATAACATTCACTTAGTCCCACACTTGGCCCTTGGCAAAGTCACTGGTATTGTTGCAAGCAATCCCTTGACTATAAGCTAACAAGCATCAGGCTGCTGGGAGTTTCAGGAATCATGGGGCCAACTATTCCTATTCTTTACCCTCTGGTATCCTTAGCTGTTGATGTAATGTGATCTCTCCCCTCTCCCCCTTTACCCCTCTCCTTCATTCCCTTCTCTCTCTCTCTCTCTCTCTCTCTCTCTCTCTCTCTCTCTCTCTCTCTCCTCTCTCTCTTTCTGCTTCTTCTCTATTTACTATTTCACAGAACTTTCGTCCAGGTCATCTGGTGCCTCTCTGTCATCATCTATAAAATCCTTTACATCTTCAACCTATAGAACATAATTTCCTTATTTTCACTGATATTCTTCTGAGTGGAAGATATTCATATTCTGATGGCTTTTGTATCATAGGTCTGAGAAATGGTTCAGATATTTTTCTCATTATTGTTATTTTAGGGTTACTAACATATCCCTCTCATATATGATTCCAACTCCCTTTGATGTTTACCCTGTCTGGGTATGTCACCCTTATCACTGGCCCATATAGATTTCCAGGCCACTTCCAAATACTTACCAAGAAATCAGATATCTGAGTCACATCCTTCTACCTTCTGTACTCTCAGATAACTTTAGCATCTGTATGAATTCCCCCTCAACCTGTTTTTCTCACAATTCCATAATTTCTTTCATTCCAGGGTAGGGAACTGCCTCCTTCTCCAGGATTTTATTATAATTGAAAACTGTTGCACTCCTGAAATCTGGAATTATAGCAATAGACCCTCTGACCAGAACTGACCGCTCCCCCATCCTCATCCTCTGGGATCTGACTGAACATTGCTCCTCTAGCTCAGCCTTTGTCACAACACTTTGTGAATTGGTATACTTTACCCCTCTGACTAGATTGCAGAAACTGTGATTTATTTATCTTGGCATTTCTGAAAGTGACTAATGGCTAGAACACAAGATGTACTTATAACCATTTGATTGATTGATACCAAATGTATGGCTTCAATGAAATCTTCAATTACAAATAAGTATTCTTTTCATTAATTCCTGGTGAATGCCTCCCAATTTTTCATAGATATATTACGAACACATTCACTATGTTCAGCCCTGTGCTTGCCTCTACTTCCTCACTTTTGTTAGAGGAAATAGGAGCTCTAAAGGATACTTTCTTTGGTGTTCTGTCACTCAGAAGATGAAGCACCTTTCCTGCTGTCTAAAATTAATTCCTTTCCCTGGCTGCAGTCCCCATTCCCAGTTCCATCTTCTCCATAACTTTATTCCACAATCTGTACACTCTCTTCCCTCTGCCTTCATCTTCTGTGCCTTTGCTGCTTCCTTCTCTTGATACAGAATTAAATACAAATCTCTTCAATTACAAACACTTAAAAGAATGTTCTTTAGACCCCAAGACTATAGCACCACATCATTTCATTTTTCTTTTTTTTGCCTACCACCTTAGAATACTTTCTGTTCTCCATTTTCACTCTCCTATTGTATTCCTCACCAATGGCATTCCTACCTCTTCTTTCCACCCCAAACTCACTTCTCTCACTAGTGACTTCAATAGATCAAATGAAACAGTCATTTCAATTTTTATTTTACTTGATATCTCTATGTATTTGATTCTACTAGCCCTTATCTATAGTTTTAAACTACCATTGACTTTAGCTTTGGTTCATTCATTCAATAAATATTTATTGAGTATATACTTAATACCAAATACTGTGTTATGTACTTAAGGTGTAGCACTCAAAGAGAGAGATGAGGCAAATATTGCATGAAACTTGGACTTTCTGAAAAAGAACAAAGACAGCCAGGCATAGTGGCACACGCCTGTAATCCCAGCACTTGGGAGGCTGAAGCAGGAGGATTGCTGTGAGTGTGAGACCATCCTGGGCTACATAGTGCATTCCAGGTAAGTCTCAACTACATAGTGAGATCCTGTCTCAAAAAACAAAAACAAAAAAAAAAGGACAAAGACAAAAACAAGTAAACAAATGAACATGGTGGTCTAACTTCTAAGAAGAAAATAGGTAAGATGATGATTCAGAATAATTTGGGTAGAGTAATTAGAAAGCATATGTAAAATACCCTCATTGTACTTTTGGATGAAAATATGAAAGATGAGAGAGAGAAGGCCATGGAAAAAGATGGATTGGGTACCTCAGGAAGAGGAAGCTATACATGCAACAGCACTGGGTGGAAAAGACCTGAGATGTGATGGGAATTAGGAGAGGCCTGTAAAACTGAAGTTGGCAGTGAACATTAATACAAGAGGGGACTGGAGAACTATTGGGGGACCACATGGTTAGGCCAGGATTTAGTACCCAAAGGAAAGAAATGTCATTGAAGAGTTTAAAGCAAGCAGGCACATTTAAATAGATAAGCCTGGCTATGAAGTACAGAATGCATATCAGAAAAGCTAAAGGAGATCAGACAGAAGAATAGGCAAAATAGTCACTTTACTAGGAAATGGAATGGAGGAAAAAGGAATTAAGAATGATTCTTGGGAGGGCCAGGGGTTTACCTCAGTGCTTCTGCCACCTATCTGGCAAGCACAATGTCCCAAGTTCAATCCCCGGTACCAAAAAAAAAAAAAAAAAGTATGATGCTTGGATAGCTGGTTTGGAAAAAAGGAAGATAATCAAAAGCTGAGTTTCAAATATATATCTTATTGTATGTGTTTGCTGTACACAATTATATTTATCTTGTATAGCTGTTACATGCACAAAACATATTTCAATTTTTTTCATCTCCTAAACCTTCCTTACCACCTCACTCCTTCCAATTCTGGGTCCTCTTCCCATTTTCAAAAACACTATTTCCATTTTTTCCTTTTATTCTTTTTAAAAATGTTCTCTTTCCAGATGATGACTAAGATGCTAATAAAAAAAAATGGTGCCAGGTACCACAACAGCAACAAAACTTTGCTGTTTTCTGGATAGTATTATTTTCTTTTCTTTTTTTTTTTTAATGCAATGTGCTGAATGTCTATAATTTTGTTTAAATGACTGCAGAACCTGGAAAAGCTGTTGCTGCTACTGATTCATAACATACTCCTATTATTGGTCTTTTTATATAAATACACACACACACACACACACACACGCACACACACACACATATATATATATATATAAGTGTCATATATATGTGTCATATATATGTCATATATATTGGAGATGTATATCATATTTGGCCTAATACTATGTTATTTTAGTGCATAATTATTACACCGTATTGGTCTAGAAATGTTAATTTTTTATTTTTATTTTTTCCATTTGTACAGGGGTAACTCAATGTATTAAATATGTAAGGTCATATCTACGTGGGTTTGATTACAGAAACTAATAAAGAATTCTCTAAATAATGAAAAAAAGAATAAGATAAGACTACAAGACCAAGAAGCAATTTAAATATGTTAAGGGACCATTTTCATCTTCAGAATTAAGGGTTAATTTAATCTTACATCATTCCCTTTTCTCTTTTATTTCCTTTTTAGTTTTATTTTAGGATTCCCTATTTTTAATGTTCATACAGAGATTTCTTTAACTGAAATACCGAATAGTTCCATTGGTGTGAAAAACTACTATAGTACACAGGATCCTAATGAGATAATTAATAATGTGAAATAGGAAGTAAATGGCTAAAGGTGTAGGGAAAATTGGAAGGGTGGGGGAAAGGTAATAAGGGAGAGGAAAATAATATAACAAATTGAAAAAATGGAAATAAAGTGTTTGTAAATGGGGAGGGAAGGAGAGGGTGAAGAGAGGGCAGGGACAAGGGGAAAAAATGAGAATCAAGACCTATTATGTAAAGGTACAGGATCCCAATGATGAATGTAACTATTGTATGCCTAGATTGTACCAATAAACTCAATAAAAAGAAAAATAAATAAATTTTTTAAAATATATAACTTTTGATGTGCCTATAACACCTCTAATTTGAAAATCCAAACAAATATCCAGAGGTACAAATGGTGGCTCCAGGGAAAATTCAGTGCTGAAAGCCCAAATTAAAGGATTTTCCACTTAAAATGGTATCTGATGCCACTGGACTAGGGGAGACCTCTAGGATGAGTGTTTTACTTCTCAGATGAGAGTCTAGGAGTAGACTTGCCTTAATGTTTAATGAAAGAAACAAAGTGGTTGTTATGGTTTAGATCTAAAATGTTCCCCCGAGACCAGTGAGGAATTCCCAGCAACATAGGGAGCTCACCAGCGCCCCATACCTTCATCATTGCAGACTGGTGAGGACTGCCCAGCCAATCAGGCAACTCTGCAGCATCACCCCCACCACCACCACCATGCTCTTGGGCCTCCTGGTTGTGCCACTACCTGGATCCACACTGCAGAGGCATGGGTGGCCATAAAGGACATTTTAGTGAGTTCCAGAAGATAGAAGGGAAGTAAACAACTGCAATAAAGTCACATCAGACCTTAATAGTTGGTAAATTGGAGGGATCAACACCTTCCACCAGAACTTGGACTATCTGCAGGGGAAGGTCACAGGGAACCTGTAGTAGAAACTTGCAGAGTTCAACCCTGCAGAGGATCAAGGAGCTCAATTTGGGCCTTACAGCCAGAATTCAGCCTAAATCTCAGGAGTCTGTCATTGGCTAGCTGAGACTAACTGACGTAGTTCTGCACAATGCTGCCCACATTGTCTATTGTGACAACAAAGATAAACCATGAAAGAGGCTCTTCAAATTTTTTTCTTGTCCTCATATTTTTAATCTTTAGTTTTAAAATTGTATTTTTCCCATTCTACAATTTCTTCCTTTTTTCTTTCTTGTTTTTCCTGCTCAGTCTCTTGCTCCCTTATGTGATTCTTCATCTCCATTTCTGTTCCTGTTCCTGGCCTAATTTGGATTTATTCTTTCTTTTTCTTTTCTTCTCTCTTTTTCCTTCACTCAAGTGTCATTAGTTTCAAAGGAAAGTGAGTATAATTAATAGCTTCCCTGTTACTGTTAAGTCGTTCTTTTTTTGTCTTTATTTTTGCACTCTATCTTTCCCTCTTCTCTTCAATAGTTTCCTAGAGGTTCCATGATCATCATGTGTCCTCTGGCTTCACCTGAAACCTTTTCTTATTCTTCTACTTATCTATTCCTCTTCTGCTACCTCCTTCTAAGTCCCCATGCTGAAGGGTAAAGTTGCTATATTGAAGTTTATTCACTATAAACATATTTTGGGCTGGTCCTTGATTTTGATTTAATTCACATGGTTCAAAGGTGATAGATTAATAATTAAAACAAATGGTCAATTTATAAACTGTGCTTGATGCCTACATGTTACTGATTATATTAATTGGGCTAAAGGGTTGTGATAGATTTAATGAGCTGTCCTTTCTGACATTATGAAAATGAGAGTCAGAGAGAGTGTCTCTGAGTCATTACAGACTCAAAACCTAAAGAGGAGCTATATCAGGAAGATCAAAGTACTAACCCAGGAATTAAACTAAGTACAGTCCAACAACAAAAATAGAAAGGAAAGCATGACACACAGCCAGACCTCCACTTCACCAACAGCAAATTCTAGGGGAAACGAGGGGGAAAAGGCTAATAATCAACCACCAGGACAGGACACCCTGAACTCATAGCACAGGAAGTAACAAAACAGATCAATCAGACTCTGAAAAAGTTCAAAACAGAAATAATTTCCCAGGTAACTACAGAGATGGTGAGCACAAGGAAAGACACGAATAGAAGCTCTAGAACAGAAAATGACAAAAAAAAAAAAATAGATGAGCTCAGGACTAAGATAGAAGCCACGAAGGCCCAGCATAAGAAAGAAGTGGAAACCATGCATGCCCAACATAGGAAAGAAATAGAATCTATGAAACATTCAAACAGATATCCAGGAGATTAAAAACTCCACTGAAAGCACCCACAGCAGGATGAATGAATGTGAAGATAGAATTTCAGCTATAGAAGATAGGATTGCAGTAAGTGACTGTGCAAAGAGAGATCACTTTAAAACAATAAGGGATCATGCAAAATCAATCCAACAATTGATAGATGATGCAAAGAAGGATAACATAAGACTGACAGGAATCCATGAAGTAGCAGGAAAAAATACAAATGACTTAAAAAAGCGATGAATGAATGTGAAGATAGAATTTCAGCTATAGAAGATAGGATTGCAGTAAGTGACTGTGCAAAGAGAGATCACTTTAAAACAATAAGGGATCATGCAAAATCAATCCAACAATTGATAGATGATGCAAAGAAGGATAACATAAGACTGACAGGAATCCATGAAGTAGCAGGAAAAAATACAAATGACTTAAAAAAGCGGTTCACAGAATTAATGACAGAAAAGTTACGTGTGAGGTATTCCAAGTCCTAAGAGAAAACAACCTCCAATCTAGAGTGATGTATCCTGAAAAACTCTCTTTTAAAATGGATGGGGAAATAAGTTACTTCCATGACAAAGAACACCTGAGAAACTTCATGACTATCAAACCAGAACAATAAGGAATTCTAATCAATATCCTAAAAAAGACAATAAAGGTCACAACACCATGAGGCTCAACAGAGCAAATCAATTAGACAAGGCAAGAAACTAAATGGGTGGGGATGAAAAGAGCCAACAATAGGAAAATAACATGACAATGATAAGTCAATACATATCAGTTATAACCATCAATGTCAATGGCTTCAATGCAACAATCAAAAGAAATAGACTACCAGAATGGATTAAGAAGCAAAATCCAACAACATGTTGTATAGAAGAAATGCACCTAGTTCAAAAGAAACTCATAAACTGAAAGTGAAAGGATGGAAAACAGTTCTCCTTGTGACAGGAGCCCAGAAAAAAAAGCAGTAGCTATCTTATTTGTAGATAAAGTAAATTTCAAACCAAACTAATTAAGAGCAACAAAGAAGGTCACTACATCCTTGTAAAAAGAACAACCCAAGAGGAAGAGATGAGAATCATAAATATATATGCACCAAATATCAATGCCCCCAAATATACAAAACAAATGTTAAGGGACATGAAAAACCAAATAAGCACTAACACAAAGGTGGTGGAGGACCTCAACACCCCACTGTGACAAATAGACAGATCATCTACACAAAAAAATCAACAATGAAATACTAGAACTAAACCAAACTTTTGAACAAATGGACCTAATAGATGTCTACAGAGTGTTCAACTCCACAAAATCAGAATATGCATTCCTTTCAGCTGCACATGGATCATTCTCCAAAATAGACCATATGCTAGCTCATAGAACGGGTTTAAATGAATGCAAAGGAATCAAAGTTACCCCATGTATATTATCAGACAACATTGCAATTTAGCTGGAAATCAATTGCATAAGAAACTAAAAACTTCACAAACACGTTGAAACTGAACAATACTTTCCTGAAAAATCAATGGGCCACAGAGGAAATTAAAGAAGAAATTAGTCAATATTTATACATAAATCATAATTCCAATACAACATAAGGTAATCTATGGGATACAATGAAAGCAGTTCTACATGGAAAATTCATACCAGTAAAAGCCCACACTAGGAAAACAGAGGAAACTCAAATAACCTAATGATGAATCTTAGGCTCCTAGAAAAAGAAGAGCAAAAAAACCATATCTCATAAAAGGGAGGAAATTATAAAGATCAGAGCAGAAATCAATGCAGTGGAAACTAAGAGAAAGACATACACACACAAAAATATATAATGAATTGAAGAAATATAATGAATTGAAAGAATAAATAAAATCAATAAACCTTGTCAAAAAAGGAAAGAAAAGGCTCAGCTCCATGCAATTAGGAACAAAAAAAGTGAAGTCACAAGAGATCCAGCAGACATCCAGAGATTATCAATTCCTACTTCAAGAACCTGTGGTCTAATAAAATGGAAAATATAGAAGAAATGGACAGATTTCTTGATACTTATGAATTACCAAAGTTGAACAAAGAACACAAAAAAATTCTAAATACCCCAATTACAAAAAGTGTAATTGAAAACATAATTAAAAGTTTACCAATGAAGAAAAGCCCAGGTCCTGATGGATCCACTGCTGAATTCTACAAAACATTTAGAGAAGAACTACTGCCACTACTCTTTAAACTTATCAATGAAATTGAAAGGGAAGCCAAATTCCAAATTCATTCCTGGAAGCAAGTGTTACTTTGATTCTAAACCAGGGAAAGACCCAACCAAGAAAGAGAACTACAGGTCAATCTCCCTAATGAGCATAGATGCAAGACTCCTCAATAAGATACTGGCAAACATAATACAGAGGGTCATCAAGAAGATCATACACCCTGAACAAGTCAGATTTATTGCAGGTATAAAAGGATGGTTCAATAAATGTAATACATTATATCCAAAGTCAAGGACAAAAACCATATGATCATCTCAATACATACAGAAAAAGCATTTGAAAAAATTCAAAACCCATTCATGATAAAAACCCTACAGAAAATTGGAATAGATGGTCTTTATCTCAACTTGATAAAGGCTACCTATGAAAAACCAACAGCGAATATCATATTAGATGGCCAAAAACTGAAAACTTTCATGTTAAAATCAGGATCAACAAAAGGATGCCCACTATCACCACTCTTGTTCAATATACTTCTGGAAATATTAGCCACAGCAATTAGACAAGAGGAAGAAATTAAAGCAATAAAGATAGGAAAGGAAGAAGCCAAACTGTTATTATTTGCTGATGGTATGATACTCTACATAGAAGACCCAAACACCTCTGCCAAAACACTTCTAGACTTAATTGACACTTTAAGCAGAGTAGCTGGATACAAGGTCAAAACCCAAAAATGAACAGTTTTCTTGTACACAAATAACAGACTCACTTAGAGAGAAATTAGGGAAACAATTCTTTTCACAATAGCATCCAAAAAAAGGAAGTATCTAGAAATCAATCTAACAAAAAAAAGCAAAAGATCTTTGCACTGAAAAAAAAACAAAAAACAAAAAACTACAGCAAAAGAGATTGAAGAGAATATAAGAAAATTGAATGATATCCCCTGCTCCTGGGTAGGAAGAATCAACATAGTAAAAATGGCCATGCTGGTGCCACGCCTGCTCTGGCCCCAGCCACCATGGCTCCAGCTCCCGGAGGTAGCCTGGCCCCGATCCCCTGCGGGAAGGAGAGCCACGCCTGCTCCCGACCCAGCCACCATCACTCAAGTGCCAGAAGGTAGCTGCATGGGTGCCCCTGAGCCCCCATAGCTCCCCTTACAACACCCCCCCACGCACTCTCAGACCTCCTGACTGTGCCAGTCTTTGCACCCACTCTGCAGAGGCAGAGGTGGTCATCAAGGGTATTTTTCTGAATTCCCAATTTTGAACATCTTTAAAGAAAGGGTGTGGGAAACCTGTAGTAGAACGGTGTGGAGTTCAACCATTCAGAAGGTTGGGGAACTCAATCTGGGCCTTGCAGCCTGAGGTCAGTCAGTGTCATAGGGTTCAGCCATCAGCTAACTGAGATCAGGGGTCTTGCATTCTCGCTCTTTCTGAGCCATTAAATGGTAAATACACTATATTGAAATTTTGTTCACTGCAGACATGTTCTGAACTGCTTCTTCATTTCAATTTAATTCAAATGATTTAAGGGTGATAGACTAGTGACTACCACAGGTGGTCAGTGTCCAAGTTGTGCTTGATCTTAATGTGTTGCTGATTGTATCAGTTGGGATAAAGCATTGCAGATGATTTGATGAGCTGTTTTCTCTGATGTTATGAAGATGAGAATGTCTGTGGGTTGTTAGAGACACAGAAGCTAGGGCACAACTATATCAGGAAGATTTGGGTGATAACCCAGGGATTAAACCAAGGACAATCTGACAACAAAAATAAAAATGAGAAAACACTTAAGCAAGACACAAAGACAGACTTCCAGTTCACCAATGGCAAACAGTAGGGCAAATGAGGATGAAAAGGCCGATAGTGACCCACCAGGAAACCCTGAACTCAAAGCACAGGAAGTGATAAAACAGATTAATCAGGCTCTAGAAAAATTCAAAACAGAAATAATTTCCCAGATAACCATAGAGATGGTGAGCAAAATGGAAGTCATGATTCGAGACTCTAGAGCAGAAACTGACAAAAAAATAGATGAGCTCAGGACCATGATAGAAGCCATGAAGGCCCAGCATAAGAAAGAAATGGAAACAATAAATGCCCAACATAGGGAAGAAATGGAATCCATAAAACAGATTCAAACAGATATCCAGGAGATTAAACACTCCATTGAAAGAGTATGCAACAGAATAAAAGAATGGGAAGATGGACTCTCAGATGTAGAAGATAAGATTGCAGTCAGTGACCATGAAAAGAGAGGTCTCTTAAAAACAGTAAGGGATCATGAGAAATTGATCCAACAACTCCTAGATGATGCAAAGAAGAATAACATAAGACTGATAGGAATACATGAAGTAACAGGAGAATATACAAATGATTTTAAAAAAGCTGTTCACAGAATTAATGACAGAAAACCTTCCAAACAGAGGGGAAAAATTTGACATTCAGATAACTGAGGCCTATAAGACCCCAACTAGCTACAATAAAAAAAAAATCTACACTTAGACATATAATAATCAAGATGCCAGAAACCCAACAGGAGAACAAAATACTACAAGCAGTAAGAGAAAAGAAACAAATCACATGCAAAGGAAAGCCCATCAGAATCACAGAAGACTTTTCAGTATAAACCCTTGGGGCAAGGAGAGCCTGGAATGAGATATTTCAAGTACTAAAAGAGAACAACCTCCAACCTAGACTGGTGTTTCATGCAAAACTCTCTTTCAGAATGGATGGGGAAATAAGACACTTCCATGACAAAGAACACCTGAGAAACTACATGAATACCAAACCAGCACTACAAGGAATTCTAAACAAGATCCTAGAAAAAGACAATGAAGGCAACAACACCATGAGGCCCAACAGAGCAAATCAAATAGGCAAGGCAAGAAACTAAAAGGAGAAGGTGAAAAAGTAAAAAGAGTCAACAAAAGGCCAATAACATGACAATAATAAGTCAGTACATATCAGTTATAATCATCAATGTCAATGGCCTCAACTCACCAATCAAGAGAAATAGACTGGCAAAATGGAATAAGAAGCAAAATCCAGCACTATGTTGTATACAAGAAACACACCTAGTGCAAAAAGAAGCCCATAGACTGAAAGCAAAAAGATAGAAAACAATTCTCCATGTGACAGGAGCCCAGGAAAAAAAGGGGGTAGCAATCTTATTTGCAGACAAAGCAAATTTCAAACTAAAACTGATTCTAGCATTATTGATGTAGGACAGTACTGTATCATACCTCTGTGAATGTAAAATATCTTGTACCTGCTTTATGATACAGAGTAGGGACTGTGCTTTATCAGAGCTACATTTAATGATATTACTCTAGAATGTTGTCTTTCCAGATGATCATTGAGATGCTAATAAAAAAAATGGTGCCAGGTACCACAACAGCAACAGAACTTTGCTGTTTTCTGGATATTATTCTTTTCTTTGTTTTGGTTTTTTTTAATGGAATGTGCTGAATGTCTATAATTTTGTTCAGATGACTGCAGAATCTGGAAAAGCTGTTGCTGCTATCGATGCATAACATACCGCTATTATTAGTCTTTTTATATAAATATATATATATTGAATTTTGGGAAACTTTAATGGTGTTGTCAACTTTGGAAAAAGTTATCCCAATTTACTGTGTTGAGTTGGCATTGTACAGAAATGGTCAGCCATATTGGTCTAGAAATATTCATTTTTTTATTTTTATTTTTTATTTTTATTTTTCCATTTGTACAGGGGTAACACAATTTACTAAATATGTAAGGTCATATCTACATGGGTTTGATTACAGAAACTAATAAAGTATTCTCTAAATAATGAAAAAGAATAAGATAAGACTAAAAGAAAGAAGCAATTTAAATATGTTAGACCATTTTCATTTTCAGAATTAAGGATTATTTTAATCTTACATCATTGCCTTTTCTCTTTTACTTTCCTTTTTAGTTTTATTTTAGGATTTCCTATTTTTAATGTTCATACAGAGATTTCTTTAACTGAAATACCGAATAGTTTCTCTGGTGTGAAAAACTATAATAGTACACAGGATCCTAATGAGATAATAATGTGAAATAGGAAGTAAATGGCTAAAGGTGTAGGGAAAGTGGGAAGGGTGGGAGAAAGGTAATAAGGGAGAGGAAAAAATATGAGAAACTGAAAAAATGAAAATAAAGTGTTTTTAAATGGATAGGGGAGGAGAGGGTGAAGGGAAGGCAGGTTGTGAAGGGGAAGAAATGAGAATCAAGACCTATTATGTAAAGGTACAGGATCCCAATGATGAATGTAACTGTATTGTATACCTAGATTGTACCAATAAATTAAATAAAAAGAAAAAAAATGGCCATACTACCAAAATTGCTATACAGATTCAATGCAATGCTGATTGAAATACCAACAGTGTATTTTACATACCTAGAGAAAATAATCCAAAAATTCATTTAGAATCAGAAGAGACCTAGAATAACAAAAGCAATTCTAGGCAACAGGAACATGGCAGGGGGTATCAAAATTCCCAACTTGAAACTATGCTACAAAGTCACTGTGATAGGAAAAACAAAAAACTAAAAACACCACAGTAGTGGCAAAGAAACAGACCTGAGTATGAGTGGAACAGACTGGAAGATACAAAAAGTAATTCAGATGTACTCAGCTACCTCATCTTTGACAAAGGAGCTGACCTTCCCCCCTGGAGGAAAGATAGTCTCTTTAATAAATGGTGTTTGAAAAACTGGATTTCAACCTGCCAAAGATTAAAATTAGACCCTTATCTTTCACTATGCATTGAACTAAAATCCAAGTGAATTAAAAATCTAAATATTAATACAGAAACACTAAACTTGCTGGAAGATAAATTAGGCAGAACCCTTAAAGACACTGGCATGGGAAAAGACTTTATGAACAAATCCTCAGTAGCACGGGTACTAGCACAAAGAATCAACAACTGGAATCTCATATTATTAAAAATCTTCTGCACTGCAAAAGAAATCATCAACAGAGCTAAGAGATAACCTACAATGTGGGAAAAAAAATTTTAGCAGCTGCTCCTCAGGCAAAGGACTATTATCTAGAATATATAAAGAACTCAAAAAAATCAGCCTCCCAAATATATAGACCCACTTCAAAAATGGGCATCTGAAATGAAAAGACATTTCTCAGACAAAGAACTAAAAGTGTCAAGTCAATAGATGAAAAAATGTTCCATATCACTGGTTATTTGAGATATGCAGATGAAAACAACACTGAGATTCCACCTCACCCCACAAAGAATGGCTGCTATCAAGAAATCAACCAATAACAAATGTTGGCAGAGTTGTGGGGAGAAAGGAACCCTTCTCCATTGTTGGTGGGAGTGCAGAATGTTTCAACCACTATTGAAATCAATATGGAGCTACCTCAAAGAAATAGGATTAGAGGTTCCATTTGACCCAGCCATCCCTCTGCTGGTTATCTTTCCAAAAGAATTAAAAGAATCATATCACAGTGATTTGTGTGCACCTATGTTTATAGCGGCACAGATTGTAATAGCTAAAACTTGGAAACAGGCCATTTGCCCATCAGTTGGAAACTGTGTAAAGAAGGTGTGGTTTTTCTATAAAATGGAATACTGCTCAGCCATAAAGAATTAGAAATTAGAGTTATTCATAGGAAAATGGATACATATTGAGGATATACTCCTAAGTGAAATAAATAAGTCACACATGTGTAAATACCGAGTAGTTTCTCTGGTGTGAAAAACTATAATAGTACATAAGATCCTAATGAGATAATTGACCATGTGAAATAGGAAGAAAAGGGCTAAAGGTGTAGGGAAAGTGGGAAGGGTAGGGGAAAGGTAATAAGGGAAAAGAAAAATATGAAAAAAATTAAAAAATGGAAATAATTTGTTTGTAAATGGGGAAGGGAGGAGGGTACAGACAAAGGGAAAAAATGAGAACCAAGACCTGTCATGTAAAGGTACAAGATCTCAATAATGAATGTAATTGTACTGTATACCTAAAATGTACCAGTAAAGTCAATAAAAGAAAAAAATAATATACCTGTGTAGAATGTAAAGTCATTGTTAAATTTATTTGATAGTGGTTTGATTTTTGTATGATTTTTATTGTACTCTGTGCACTTGCTTATATTTCTAAAACTGCTGCTCATATTTTATGATTACAGAATTAAGCAGTTTTTCACTCTGATAAAGAATGTCAATATTTAGGAGATGCACTTTGTAGACATGCCTATTTGCTCCTCAAATTTTCAAACTCCCTTTCTGTGTCAAAGCAAATGACAAAAATACTGTACATCTCGATGAAGCATTTTCACTTTTACGACCTTGCATGTGACATCTCATTTTCTGCATAAAACTTTGAAAGAACCATGGATTTATTTTATAAACTTTTAAAAAGCTGAAGCAATATCACATGAGGATTGACTTAGACTTATAAAATTTGTATTCAAAATGCTATCTATTAAGCAGGGTGCATTCTTCCCTTCAACACATGCTGTCAGCTCCTGATGTACTGGTATTTTGTACATTATCAGCAAGGAAGAGCTAAATGCTTCCTTTAACCATGCTCAGTGAAACACCCTTCTTTACTCTTGGTTTGCTGACATAACTATATTCTAGCCTCCTAATTTCTTGTTCTTCTACTGATTTCTATTTTAATGAGTCGTAATAGGAAACAGATGGTGCCACCAAAATTAGGATAAGTTGAGAAGAATTTAAGGAGAGGACAATTGGAAAAAGAGTGTTGGGGTGCAGAGCAATCCCAAGGGCCCATGCAGTGCTGATCTGCTTCACCACCTGTGGAACCAAGGTGAATAAGGCTGGTGAGAAGGGCATATGATGGGAGTTAAAATCTATGGTGAAGGACACAGATGGTTGGCACAACACTACAGGACAAGGAGTTTGGGGGAAAACACTCTACCTAGCTCTCTTTCCTCACCATGGTCTCCTATTTTCACTTTGGCTGAACCCAACCATAAGTAAGAGGAGGCACAGGAAAACCCCATGGGCATGGGGCAGAGTAACATGTAGATATAGCCCAGAGAAAGATATTCACCACCGTATCATTAGTGCCTTTCATTATAAATTGTCTGGAAGTAGATGATGTCTATATGCATAAATAAATAATATTAATTCCTTATAAGCAGTGCTCACTTTGGTCGCTCATGTTGGCATTTTTCTATAGCAGAGCTGCCTACTCAAATTGTAAGCTATTTTCTGCTGTGATGCAGTCCTATGTCGTTATAATAGGATGAGCCTAGAAAGCTTTCTGGAGTAAACACATTAGTTATCTTCTTCTTAATTGAAATGCCAGGTGGGTTAAAAAATAACTGTCATATCTTCTTTAGAGGAATGTCTGTTTTCAGTATGAGCCTTGAAATATTGCATAATGATCGTGTCATATGTTGATATTGCTAAAATGAATTTGTCTGTAATCTTGTTTAATTTCTCTCTTTCCACTATTCATTAAGAAGGGAGTACATACACTGAGGATGTTGTACTTCAAAATCTGGAATGTCAGGAAGAGTGAAGAGCAGAAAGGAGTCACACCTCAGAGTCATCCAATTGTGATTTCTTGGAGCTCAGGTGATTTTTGTGACCATTTAATCCAAGCACTTTATTTTATAACTTAGGTGGCAAAATCCACACAGCCTACAGATCTTGGTCAAGGTCATCCATGTATTAGAACTTCCTTTGTCTTTCACTACACCTAACATAAACACTACATGTTATAATTATAGAGAACTTGCTCATTATGTTTTTGAGTGCCTTGCACCAAACACTGGGGGTCCAGAAATCAACAAAACAGAAAGAGTCCCTTTTCTTAATATGGGGCTTCTGGGAAGTGCAGATAATTACTAAATAAATAGATTTCAAGGCTAATGAAAGATTTCAAAGCTAATGAAAAATAAGGTAAGATAATAGAAAATGGTAGAGAAGGTGGGTAAAATTTTGAATCAGGTCAAGCACATTCTCTTGTAAGACATTTTTTATGGTACAATGAATAAAGTACAGGAATGAGTTATTCAGGCATGTGGGAGGAGAGTTTCAGGCAAAGCAAACAGCCAGTATAAAAGGCTAGGAGGACCTGTGCTATGGGAGAGGAAGTAGGCTATTATGGATGGATCAGAAGTGGAGGGAGATGTAGGGTATCAGATCCAAGAGGTACAGTGAGGCAGATCATGCAGAGTTCCATGTTATATTTAGGACTTTGATTTCAAGTATGATGGGAAGCCACTGATGCATTTTCAGCAGAGGAATTATATGATCTGAAAAGAGTTTTAGAAAGATCAATCTGGGCATTGTGTAGAAAACAGATTGTAGCAGGAGTGTGGAAATGGAAAGGGAAGAGGCAGATAAATTAACCAGGAGATTAAGAGGCTATTATAATAGTCCCAATTATATTGTAAAGATAGAGCCTTTTATCCATGCCAGCAAGTACAGATACTAGGGGTTAGGGGATAAGAATCAAAGATGATACCAAGGCTTTGGCCTAACGAGTGGGAGGAACAGGTTGTACACTGAAGGAGTAGGTTTGGAAAGAAAGACAAAACTATAGCTTGAACACATTAGATTTGAGACAGTTGGATATGTGAGTTTGGAGTCTAAGTGAGAAGTCCAGGCCACCTATACTATTCAGCATATAAATGATACATAAAGTTATATTGGATTAGTCAAGATCACTTAGAGCATTCGTACTTAGTGGACAGAGTCCTTAGGACACATCAAAGACTAGGAGATACAGTGGAACTTCAAGTTACAACTGGCCTGACATACGAAAAAATGGGTTAATTAGGTTAACAAAAGATTCAGCTGCCTCTTGTTATCTATAGCGTGTACCCAGGTAAGTATCCAAATCTCAGCTGTATTGACTTACAACCAATTTGAGTTAGAACCAGACCTTGGGAACCAATTGAGTTCATAGGTCAAGGGTCCACTTTAGAATGATAAGGAAGATCCAGCCAAGTTTACTGAGAAGAAGGTATTACTGAGATAGAAAAACAATGAGAGAATAACTTCCTAGAAACAAATATACCAACCAACCTTTCCGAGAAGGAAGGTGTGGTCAATTCCATCACGATATTTCAAGTTAAGGTGATAACTAACAATTGGCCAGCCATTGGACTTAGCCACTGGTATTTGGAGTTCAGTAATGACCATGGCAATTGCAGTGGTGATACAGTGGAGGGACAAAAGAGTTCAAGTGAGAACAAGAGTACAAAAAAATTAGTATCGCTAAAAAAAAAATCAGGGAAATGCAAATCAAAATCATGATGAGTTATCACCTCATGCTACTAAAAATGGCTATCATCAAAAAAGATTACAGGTAGCAAGTGTTGGTGAGGATATAAAGAAAAGGAAACACTTGCATACTATAGATAGGAACATAAATAACTACAGCCTTTATGGAAAACAGTATGGAGTTTCCTCAAAAAATTGAAACCAAGAAGTATGCACTATCCAACAATCCCACTATTGGAAATATATCCAAAGGAAGTGAAATCAGTATGTTGAAGAGATATCTGCAGTTCCATGTATAATGCAGCACTACTCACATTAGACAAGAGATGTAAATGATGTAAATGTCTTATCAACTGAAAAAAGTTCTATTTATTTTTTATTTTTTTCTTGTCATGTGGAGAATTGTTTTCCATCCTTTCACTTTCAGTCTATGGGTTTCTTTTTGCACTAGGTGTGTTTCTTGTATACAACATATTGTTGAAATTTGCTTCTTATTTCATTCTGCCATTCTGTTTCTCTTGATTGGTGAGTTGAGGCCATTGACATTGATGGTTATAATGATATGTACTGACTTATTATTGACATGTTATTGGCCTTTTGTTGACTCTTTTTACTTTTTCACCTTCTCCTTTTAGTTTCTTGCCTTGCCTATTTGATTTGCTCTGTTGGGTCTAATGGTGTTGTCACCTTTATTGTCCCTTTCTAGGATCTTGTTTAGAATTCCTTGTAGTGCTGGTTTGGTATTCATGTAGTTTCTCAGGTGTTCTTTGTCGTGGACGTGTCTTATTTCCCCATCCATTTTGAAAGAGAGTTTTGCTGGATACATCAGTATAGGTTGGAGGTTGTTTTCTTTTAGTACTTGAAATATCTCATTCCAGGCTCTCCTTGCCCCAAGGGTTTGTGTTGAAAAGTCTTCTGTGATTCTGATGGGCTTTCCTTTGTACAGAAGTGGACAACCATATTGGTCTAGAAACGTTAATTTATTTTTATTTGTATTTTTTATTTTTTCCATGTGTACAGGGGTAACACATCATACTAAATATGTAAGGTCATATCCATGTGGGTTTGATTACAGAAACTAATAAAGTATTCTCTAAATAATGAAGAAAAGAATAAGATAAGACTATAAGAGCGAGAAGCAATTTAAATACGTTCAGGGACCATTTTCATCTCCAGAATTAAGGATTATTTAAATCCTACATCATTGCCTTTTCTCTTTCACTTTCCTTTTTAGTTTTATTTTAGGATTCCCTATTTTTAATGTTCATACAGATATTTCTTTAACTGAAATACTGAATAGTTTCTTTGGTGTGAAAAACTATAATATTACACAGGATCATAATGAGATAATTAATAATGTGAAATAGGAAGTAAATGGCTAAAGGTGTAGGGACAGTGGGAGCGGTGGGGGAAAGGTAATAAGGGAGAGGAAAAAAATATGAGAAACTGAAAAAATAGAAATAAAGTGTTTGTAAATGGGGAGGGGAGGGGGGTGAAAGGAGGGCAGGGACAAGGGGAAAAATGAGAATCAAGACCTCTTATGTAAAGGTACAGAATCCCAATGATGAATGTAATTGTATTGTATACCTAGATTGTACCAATAAACTCAATAAAAAGAAAAAAAAATTAAAAAAAAAAAAAAAGATAGTTGAGACCAGAAAAATGCATTCCTTGAATTACCATTTGACTATCTTTGGTTATCATCCTACTTTTCCTTTTGCCCACTGGTTCATACTGAGAGTTGACTACAGGCAGTCCTATGTCAGAGGGGTAGAATCAGCTGATATAACAAGCTTACTTTAATGTTCATTTTGACTTGTGTATGTGCGTGTGGTATTGTGTATAAAACCCAGGACCTCAATATGCTAGCGAAGCACTCTATCACTGAGCTATATCCCCAGCCCTCATTTCTGCATTTTAATAACAAAATGAGAAAAACTATTTTAAATTAGATGATTCTCAGTTTGGGGAGGCATAATTTAACCTCCTATTCTACATTAACTTCTTTACTGATAAAATATTATTTTAGAAGACTGATATTAAATCCTCAGAAAATAAAGCCAGAGTCCTCAATTTATTTTTGAGTCCTCTCTATGTAAAATATATATTACCTTTTTCTCTTTATCATAATAATATGATAATTTGTCCATTTATTTTTCTTAATTCTGATATTTGATGGCATTTCATCAAATTCCAAAATAAAAAACTAAGTACTAAAAAAAAAAAATTCAACTTTGCAAGATAACATTTGTCAGGGTTAGTGTTTGAGAGAACACTAAGAAGGAGGGCAGCCAGGGATTTAGCTCAGTGCTTCCACTGCCTGCCTCGCAAGCACAGGGTCCCGAGTTTGATCCCCAGTGCCAATAAATAAATAAATAAGAAGGAGGGCAGAAAGTAGGCCAACAGGTTGGTCCTCCACCCTGTCAGGACCCAGCTGTACCTGTAGTGCCAGGTACCGCCTGGGCCCACAGGATGCTTGCAGTGAGAGATGTAGGAGGATGGGTGTTATAGTGGAGGTCAAGCTGGTGTTGACAGGAGATTAAAATTACATTTGCAGATTCCAAGAAATCTATGGGAGCTCATGTATGCCATATTCTTGGTTTACAAAAATATTTTTAAAAGGTTATAATCCAATTTTAAATCATTTGAATGCTACTGTGTTACCATGTAATGCCATCATATTTCTGGTTGTGTTCACATTTCAATTGGTTCCAGCGATATATCTACACTGACAATATTTACATTTTAAGTCATTTGAATCTAACTGGGAGACTGATGGAGGAGCAGTCTCTATGTTACATAGATTGGGGAGGAGTACTACAGGGCAAAACGATCTAGAAGAAACTGAGGACCTGGGACAGGACCAGGAGGTACCATCCTCTGAAGAGCTATGTTCTCAAGGTAGCACTCTGATTTCCAAAGGTTCTTTTGTCCACTACCTAAAGCCCAGCAGTCCATAGTACCCTCCCCCTAAGCAACAGAGCATTCAATGGAGATGAAAAGCAATCAGTCACCAGTATTTGAAGGAAATTGCAGGTGACACTTCCATATCCTGAAGTTCCTGTGGTGCACAAGCACCCACAATAGCAATGAAAGGCCTAGACAAAAAGAGGAAAATTAATGGAAAGAGAGTTGATGAGCCCTACTGAAGTCAGTCAGGGCAAAAAGTCTATCCTACAAGAACTGAATTTTGATTAACTGTGGCAAAACTAATAACATCTGTTAGCATAAGGGCTTCACACTAGGAAGCAATCAGACCAGCAAAAGCCAGGCAAGAACAGATGACAAAAGTATTGTTTGATGACAGAGGACCAGGAAATAAGAGAAGGGGAAGTCTAAGCTCTGATGAAGATGGAGATCTGTCCTAATTATCCCTAAGGGTTTGTCACCATGTCTTGAAAAGACATTAATCAGGATATTTATCCTAAAGTCATATTCTAATCAGGACAGATCTGGGAACAGAAATGAATTATAAACTGGGTAATGAACTGGATATCTGGATAGAATACCTATCTAGTGTAGATATGGATATGTATTCATGCATAAACATTTAATTAGAATATTACTTTAATATTAACTTAAATACACATAACTGTATAGATAGGTATGTGTGAAATTAATGCATAGCTATATGTGGCTATGCATGTTTTATATATATATAGTATATGTATATTGTATATATTTTGTGTAAATGAACATATATATACTTAATTTGTTATGAGTAATCATGCTATAATTAATGACAAACTATTTGTAATTTTAGGCTTTCTCTAGTAACTCTTTTTTGTATTTGTAAATTTTGAAATTAAAAGAAATCTTTCTATATAATTAATAAAATCTTCTAGTGACCTAAGAATTTCATATTTGTCTTCATGGAAGAGCAAGTAAACATATTCCTTTAAAAAGATACCAGAAGAAGAACAAATTCTGTTTGACCTTTTACAATTGCATGAGGTGTAGAAAATGAATGACGAGGATATATTATATATTGCTTTAAATATCCTTGGTGGGCCAGGGATTTAGCTCAGTGGTTCTGCTGCCTGCTTCACAAGCACAAGGACCTGAGTTCAATCCCTGGTACCAAAACAAAACAAAACAAAAAAGCTCATTTGGAACAAGAAAAGACCCAGAATAGCAAAAGCAATTCTAAGCAATAAAGACAAGGTAGGGTGTATCACAATCTCCAACTCATAATACAAGGTTGAAAAATACTATAAAGCTACTGTGATGAAAACAGCATGGTACTGGCAAAGAAGCAGACCCAAGGCAGTGGAACAGACCAGAAGATTCAGATACAATTCCAGATATACTCAGCCATATTTCATGTTTGACAAAGGAGCCCAAACATCCCCACTGGAAGAGAGATAGCCTCTTTAATAAGTAGTGCTGTGAAAATTGGATTTCAACTTGCCAAAGCTTAAAACTAGACCTTTCTCTCTCATCATGAACTGAACTAAAATTGAAATGGATCAAAGATCTAAATATAAAAACAGAGGGCTGGGGATTTAGCTCAGTAGTTCTGCTGCCTGCTTCGCAAGCACAAGGACCCGAGTTAGATCCCTGGTAATACATACATACATACATACAAGCAAACAGAAACACAAAACTGGCTGGAAGAGAGGTTAGGTAGAATGCTTGAAGACAATGGTGTGGCAAAAGATTTCATGAACAAAACCTCAGATGCACATGAACCAGCATAAGGAATCAGCTAGGATCTCATTAAAAAGCTTCTGCACAGTAAGAGAAACCACCAACAGAGTGAAGAGACAACCCACTATGTGGGAAAAAATTTTACCAGCTGTTCCTCAGACAAAAGTCTACTATCTGGAATATATAAAGAACTTAAAAGAATCAGACCTCACAGATTTAAAGACTCAGTCCAAAGATGGACATCTGAAATGAACAGACTTCTCAGACAAAGAGGTAAAACCAGCATATAAGCATATGAAAAAATGTTCAACATCACTGATCATTCAAGAGATGCAAAAGAAAAACAACACTAGGATTCCACCTCACTCCAGAAAGAATGGCTACTATCAAGAAATCAACCCATAACAAATGCTGGCGGGATTGAGGAGGGGAAAAAAAAAACAACCCCTTCTCCACTGTTGCTGAGAGTGTAGAGTGGTGAATCCACTGTGGAAATCAGTATGTAGATACCTCAAAAAACTAGGATTACAAGTCCCATTTGACCCAGCTATTCCCCTGGTAGGTATCTTCACAAAAGAATCAAAATCATCATACCACAGTGATATATGTGCATATGTGCACCTATGTTCATAGCAGCACAGTTTGAAATAGCTAAAACTTGGAAACAGCCCAATTGCCCATCAACTGGAGGCTGAATAAAGATGTGGGTTTAAAAAAATAAAATAAAAGGGAGTACTACCTCAGTCATAAAGAAATAGAAACTAGAGACATTTATAGCTAAACGGTTACACATTGAGGCCATACTCAAGTGAAATAAGAAGGGCAGGATAATGGGGAAAAAATAAGAACCAAGACATATCATGCAAAGGTACAAGATCTCAATGATAAATGTAATTGTATTGTTTGCTTTAAATGTACCAATAAACTTAATGGGGGATAACAAGAATGAGGATCATAATCTTAGAAGTTGAGATTCAAAATAAAGGGTAAATAGAAAAAACAATACAAAGAGAAAATGTGATGCTATTACTTGATAACTGACTCTTGTCTTTTAAGGAAAGGGGAGAAAGGATTGAACAACTCCATACTTTAGAGTCACGATTTTAAGCTCAAGTGACCAGAAGAATTACAGAATCATTCTACACAAAACATTCTTTGTAAAGGGCTTTCAAATGCCTTATTTTTTTTTAAGTTGAATACTGTGCTCACCAAACTTTGGAGTCAACTAGGCATGGGAAAATCTCTGTGGTAATAGTTTATCCATGAACCTTCTCTGCACCTTTTCTGTATCTGCCCTTCTGCCTGACTCCATAAGCCATTCTTCCACCGGACCACTTGTTATGTGACCCCTGCCAAAGCGATCAACAGTATCAGGTGTGGGCTGATAAAGCCAAGAGCTATGGTTTCTCTGAGGGATAATTACATTTTAAAGGAGATTCAAGAAGAAATAGATCCTTAAAAATGCATGCACAAGACTGAAATTAATGGGCTTTAGGGTTTTTAAGACAAGCTGGAAGTCAGTTTGCCCCAAATGTCAGTCAGGGAGTGTGTTTATTTATGTACTGATTATCCTGAGTGTTGCTCAAACCGGTGTTATTTTAACCAATTGATTCTTGTATTGAATAAACTTGATAAAATTGTCATTTCTATATATCCTGTTATATTATCTTCTAAAAATTAATAGAAACATATACAATTTTCGGTAAAAGAAAGAAATAAATAGGGCACCCATGTGTAAGTACTGAACAGTTTCTGTGGTGTAACAAACTGAAAGTATAGATAAGGATGAAAATGTATAATAGATAATGTGAAACAGGAAGAGAAGGTCCAAAGGGGTAGTGGGAAGGGTAGAGGAAAGGAAAGAAGGGAAAGGAATAAATATGAGAAAAGGGAAACAAAGTCTTTATAAATAGGGAGAGGTGGAAGCATTGAAAAAGGCAGGGGAATAGCAAAATAAATAAATAAATAAAAACCAAGATAAATCATATAAAGGTACAAATTCCCAATGATGAATCACCATATTGTATGCCTAAAATGTACCAATATACTTCATGAGTTTTTAGAAAAGAAGAGTTTAGTAACATTAACTATTCAATAATTTTAAATTTCTATGAAACTATAGACACTATAAGTAAAATTAAAAAGCAAATGACCAATGGGAGAAAGTATTTGTAATCCACACAACTGGCAAAATAATGGTATCAGGAATTTATAAGGAATTTCTAGAGATTTATAAAAAGAGAAATAGAAAAATGTATAAAAAGTATAAATAAGCAATTCACAAAGGAAGAAATCTGCCCAGTCAACACAAAAATATTTTCAATCTCACAAGTAATCATGGAATATAAATTTTAAAATTAACAAGGAACTTTTCAGACCTATCAGACTGGCATAGCTCAAAATGTGCAGATGTAATATCTTGTAAAGTTGAAGCAAATATTACAAAACTGAAAATATACCAATCTTACAACACAACAATTCCCCTTCTAGGTGGTGTTAGGTGCACCATGGAAGAGTCCTGAACATAAGCACTGGCAGACACGTGCGAGGAAGCTGCTCTATAGGCAAACGCAGCTAAATCCCCAGCCTGAGAATGGATATTTCTACTCTGGAACATGTCTACCATTTCTACTGCAGAACCAGCAACTAAAAAGAGTGAGCTATGTCTCTATGTGTTAAAATAGATACATCTCATAACACAAGGTTGAAAGAAGAAATACGCATTCCAGAATGATACAGTATGACCATGTTCATGAAAAATTTTAAATCACCAACTAAATAATACATGGGTTAAAATCAATATATGGCCTAGAAAAATAGAAATAAAATTCATGATTACCTCTGATGAGGTTAGCAAGGAAAATAGTTCAGAGTAAGGTCTCAAAAATGGATTCATCTGTAATATTCTATTGCATTTAAATTTCTTACAAATATGAAGCAAAATGAAAAAATTTCAATTTTAGTACTAGATGATGGGTATTAACATGTTTATTATATACATCCCTGCATTTTAAAGATATTTTTCTAAATGTTAAAATATTTTTAAAAGAAAATAAGTAAAATAAACTGCATGCTTTGGTCCTACACAATTGCTCAGGTTAGTCTATACAAATTACACAACACATTTGATAGTGCATTTTCTTACACCATTCTTCATGAAGTGCAGGACAGTGAAGTAATGCCCTGCATACACTTTAATAAAATGTAACCAAAGCTGGGCATGGTGGTGCATGCCTGTAATACCAGCACTTGGGAGGCTGAGGCAGGAGGATCACTATGAGTTTCAGACAAGCCTAGGCTACATAGTGAGTTCCAGGTCAGTCTCAAGTACATAGTGAGACCCTGTCTCAAAAAATAAATAAATGAATGAATAAATAAAATGCAACCAGAGGCCAACAAAAGTATGGTAGCTATGGAAACACTAGTATCTTCTCAACATTTACTTCCTTAATGCTCACATGCATAGGTTCAATCTTGCAGTCTAAAATGAGGAGGTTTCTAAAGTTTGTTTACACGCATGACTGACGATACCGAGATTCTCCTGGGCCTTGGTCTTCCGTGCCCAGGTGCTTTCTTGCTCTAAGCTGCACTGGGACTAGCCCTTCCATCACCTGCGCGGGTGTAATTGCCTCATTATTCCTTTCATTCCTCTGGCGTTTTCCTACTTTGGTGTTTGTGAAGCCAAAAGTTAACCACATCTGTAAACTCAGAAAGAGGTCTCTCCAGTCTTTCAAGATACTTTCTCTCATTTCCAGAAATCTTATCTACAGACTGCAAGAAGACAGGTAGCAATGTCCCTCCAGCTCGTCTGTATATCCACGTCAACCGAATACCCAACTGAACTGTAACCCAAATCAAAGCTCTCACTCCCGTTCTCAATCCTGAGTTACTCAATTTGTATATTTTCTCTTCTAAGCCCCCTGAAAATGGAACTGCATCTCAATCTTTTCAAGTGACATTTTAAATAACACAACATGTAAACTAATGCTTAGAAATATAACATTATTTGTGATCATACAAATTCATGGGGAGGAAATACTATGAGAAGGATCAGGTAGAAAACAAAACTATACAGTTTTACTTTTCAAATATCATACTTTTGTGACAGTAATCAGTAAACTGCCCCACAAAGATATATAGTTCACTCATGTTATTTGAAACATGAGCAATATTTATCAATTCCTGAGGGGCATGCAATTATTCTTTCTAACCATCAACTTTCTTGATGAGAACCCAATGAAATCACCACCACTTCCTTAGAAGTGGAAATTGAATTCATTTTTAAATTAAAAATATAAGAACTACGAAATACATCTTAGCAGCTGACTTTGTCAAGTGATCATATAACTCCTATGTGTGTTTTCTACAAATGATGCCTCTATACAAATTTGCTGATGTAAAGGAACAAAACAAATCAAGAATGACAGCTGAATATTAAAAATTGCAGAAAGTCAGACATAGAGCTTTAAAATCCATAGTTCCTTCATGACCTACATTGAACTTTGAAGAAAAAACTTCTTGGCAAGGACCTCACAAAATTCATTGGTCATGTAGCCCAAAATGTCAAGCTTATTCACAAAAATGAAGTGTTTGCCCAACAATAACTATGAATTAATCATTATTATTGTAAGTAGTATTCCCAGAAGGCATTTTTAATATCACATAGCTTGGTATAGGGCAGCAGTGGTGAACTCATGGCATGTGGACTACAGTGGACTGTTTGTTGTCATTGACAGTGCTAAAAGGTTTGCCATCACTAGTAAAGGCAAATTTTCTGGGTACTGCTTTATGCTATTGGTAGAAACATACAGGTGTGCTGATGCCTTTTTTGTGAGTGTTGATTACAAATTAATTGCCTTTCATGAAGTATTTTCATAAGCAGCAACTCCATTAAATGTATTCATAAACCTGATAAAATTTTTAACAAAAGTATCTTTACTGCATATTCTATCACTTTTGTTATGGAAACAAATAAAAGTGCTAAAATAAGTACTAAAGCATATTCTGTATTCCATAGATTATATCAGCAATCTCCCAAAGTTGTTAATATATTTTGATGAATATTTTTAAGATTGTGAAACAAATATTTGTTCAAAGAGAAAGAGAAAAAAAAACCATCTAATAAGAAATCAAGAAGTAAACTCTTTAAGGGTGTTTTTTTTTTTTGGCCTTGCATGAATTTCACTATCCCATGTACAATATATTCTACCAACAAATACATTTTTGTTTTGTTTTTGTTTTTTGGTACCGGGAATCAAACTCAGGACCTTGTGCTTGCAAGGCAGGTGACAGAACCACTGAGCTACATCCCCAGCCAACAAATACATTTTTAATAATCATTTGCTACATTGCCATCAATCAAAATGCTATCCTATTCACTACCCTCCAAGCTTTGATAGGT
The DNA here is from genome assembly GCF_012274545.1 of Fukomys damarensis. Taxonomy (NCBI): domain Eukaryota; kingdom Metazoa; phylum Chordata; class Mammalia; order Rodentia; family Bathyergidae; genus Fukomys; species Fukomys damarensis. The sequence goes on along the minus strand of NW_022900938.1, from coordinate 35,682,334 downwards.
CTCATCCTAGTTCAAGATTTAGTCACAACCTTTGTTTTCGTTTTCCTACAGTATCTCTTCTAACCACAGGTACCTATGCTCAAGCAGGTCAACAAAATGGTCTCTTCCATGACTGCGAGTCTTTGAAGCTTAAAAAACTGAAGCAAGACTGCACTAGACTCATGAATGTTCTCAGCTCTGCCTATGAGAATTCCATGCCAAACACCAAGATGAGTAAAGCTCCCTCAGAAAATTACATGTTCATTCACACATACATATCAACAGAAGATTTCACACCTTTTTTTTCTTCTCTTCCCTTCTCAACAGTTCCTTCTTCCTCCACAATCTCTCTTTCTCCTCTTCCTTTTCTCTTCTTCTGGCAGAAATTTCCATTTCCAGTCTTGCTAACTCTTCCTGGTGGGCTCGCCATCGAAAAACCTGAAATCAGTAGGAAAACTTTACTTTGATACCTTTGCACACTAGGGATTTCACATGAGACTAGGTTCTGAATCCAGCAGAAGTCAAATTTTGTTCAAATACATATTTAAATTTTTTGTGCATATGAGTATGCGACTTATGTGCAAATGTGTACACACTAATGTTAAAGAGAAAAAATTCTTTGCAATTATCTCATTCAGAGACTCTTTACTTCATAGAGATATAAAGTCCTAATGTGTCTGTGATTTAACTTCAAAGGATCTGTGAGTTTCCATAAGTAGTAAGTAAAAAGCCCTGTGCTTTTGCACTTGTGTTTTTTGTTGTTTTTTTCTGGAAAGTAGGCTAAATAACTCTTGAAAATTCTAAAACAATCCTCAGGCCCTACAAAGTTTAAGAACCACTGATAAATTTCAGCTTCTTTATTTTTGAGGATAAAAAAATGACCTTATTTGAAAATTTAAAAAATTAAAAAGAAATTCCTAGGTACTGATAAACTATTGATGGACATATGCATGGTATAGGCTTTCCCTAGAATTTCTGACAATATATAAATATGTATCACAATATGAAATATGCAAAAATAAATAAAATATGCAAAACCTTTGATCCATAACTTTACTTTCAAGAAATTATCCAGACAAGCAACTAGTCCCAGGCACAAAAATATACTAATAGAAATATTCATTGTAGTATTGCTTAAAGTAGAAAATTTGGGAAAAAAATCTAGACATCTAGCAATAGGAGATGGCTTAAGTTAGCTATAGTACCTTCATACACCAGCTACCAATAAGAAGGGATGTTAAGTCTCTATATTCATTGACACAGAAAATATGCACAACATATTACTAGATGCAAAAAAGCAGATGCAAAACTACATTTATAGCATGATCTCATTAAAATAAAAGGTATCTATGCAAATAAACATTTTGAATGGTGTTTACCGAAATGATATTGTTTCTGAATAATATCATTTCAGGAGATTTAAAAATACTTTTTAAACTTTCTGCATTGGGTGACATTTTTGTAAAAAACACATTTTCTCTGTAAGTAGAAAATCAATGAAATTAACAAATTAAAAATACTTATCTCTCCATGTACATATCCGATTGAGGAAGCAGTGAGAAATTCTTTTTTGTAAAAAGAAAACTAGCTTTCCCAATTAAATACCTAATTTTGTGTATACAAGCATCATTCATCAATAGTAATACACAGAATGAAAATTGATAAAACACTGCTCTGCAATATTTAAAATGACTAGTGAAAAAATTGAAACAAAGTATTTGTAAATAGGAAAGGGTGAAGGGGTGAAGGGAGGACAGGTGTATGGGGAAAAACAAGAACCAAGATATATCGTGTAAAGCTACAAGATCCCAATGATAAATGTAACTGTATTGTTTGCTTTGAATGTACCAATAAACTTAATAAAGAAAAAAATGACTAGTTAGTCTGTTTATGCACTGACTATATTCAAAATTTTAGTTTTCTAAAAATGAAAATTTTCCTGTTTATCAAAACAACAAACGATACACTCCTGCCTTGTTTCCAAGAGCAGTTCAGTTTTCCCACTTATGGCTTCTCTAGACCATCACACTTGCCTCCCTCAGAACCCCAGGCCTAGAACAGAGCATCAGTGCCTTCCTTCTACCCTTTATTTTCTGTAGCTGTTCTTCTATATGTAGCTTACTATAGTTAAAACCAAATGTCTCCTCATGTACTTCCGGCAACCTCCCTCCTGAAACCCAGAGGATGTTCTATCTCTCTTCACTTTACTTGGTGGTACCTGGCCTGAAGGACCATCCTTCCCACTTAAAACTTTCCTTCTAAGGCCAGATAGTGTTCTTCCCTGCCCCTGCACCAAGTGACAGTGCCCTCTTCTTCCTGCTCCCCATGTCTGCCCTGCACCCCTTTCTCTACACATCTCTCTTTGACCTCCACCTATATTTTTGATACACTCATGCTCTCCTGAGTTCATCATGTCTAGTTGTCTAACTATACAATCTACAGTGTCAGGTCTTTTGTCTGCAATCTATCCTATAACAAATTTGAGCCTTGACTGTGTGAGCACTTAAAATCCAACATTTCTAAAAGTAAGCTCAGCATTTGTAGCTTCATGATAGCTTCATACCAAGCCTCTTCATATCCTGCCTCTTGTTTTCAGATGTCCTGCTTTGCGAGACTACATGTCCCCTGGTAGTTCCACTTGTTTTTGTTACTATGTACACACATCAATATGACTATTTCTTTACATTTTACAGTGGATTTGTGAGAGCATGTATTCCATAAACTCAGATGAGCTTTTATTTATGACAAATCGATTTTCAAGCCATTTAGCTTCCTAGTGTATTCGAAATCTTTATGCCAAATGTATTTAGAACAGGAACAGACAGTTCAAAAGGGTAATGCCAACTGATCGATATGGGGTCTACATAATTCAACTTTCTCACTCTCAACCAATGCCAATAAATACATGAAAAAATGTTCAGCATTGCTGGCCATTAGAGAAATGCAAAGTAAAACAACACTGAGATTCCATCTTATTCCGGAAAGAATGACCATCACCAAAAATTAAAATAATAATAAATTAGTGAGGCTGTTGGGGGAAGTCAATGAATCCTTCCACATTGTTGCTGGAAATGTAAATTAGTACAACTACTATGTTAATTAGTATGAAGAGTCCTCAAACAATTAAAAGTAGAAATTCCACTTGATCCAGCTATCCCCATTTCAGGTGTCTTCCTAAATGAGTTAAAGACATCATGTTACACTGATACTTGCACACCCACATTTATAGTGGCACAATTCATAGTAGCTAAATTCTGGAAGTGGTCTATATGTCCATCAACAGATGAGTGAAGAAAATGTGGTGTTATACACAATGGAGTACTACTCTGCCATAAGAAAGCATAAATTTGAGTCATTTGTAGGAAAAAGGATGTACCTTGAGACTAAAATGTTTAGTGAAATAACATCACATGGTTTCTCCTGAATTAGAAACCCAAAATATGAATAATGTAAAGGGCAAAATAAAAGGAAAATAATAGGAAGCGGAAAGATAGATCTTTTGCATGTGGAAAGGGGACCAAGAGGTGGATAGAGGAGAAGCAGAAAAGAAAGTAAAAAGAGTTAAGCTGTACTATGTATGTATACCAACTCCCCACAATGAATGTAATCTCCAAACACTGCAAACACATAGTAATAAAAATTTAAGAAATTGAAAAATGGTATCAGCCAAAATGTATTGTTTGGATTGTATTTGAATAGCGTAATTGCAAAAAAAATTATGAGATACTGCAATTAGTGCTATTTTGGTGTTAATTGATTAGTTATATTATTAAGGAAATAGTGTTAAATTTTATAGGCATGATAATAATGATATTATGCCTTTTCATTCTAAATACTGACAGGTGTAATATCACATCTAACATTCTCACTATTTTCAAAGGGGCAAGGTAAAGTATATAAAAGTGTAGATAAAAATTCAACTCATTCAACTGATAAATTGATACTTTTTGAACTTAAGTGACTATGGGTTCCATACTTGTTAAAAATTTCCACATCAAAAATTTATTTTAAAGGAACCAGAAAATATAATGTATACTCAAAGATATTATATAATAAAAATATTGTAATAGTAAGGTTCTCAGGTAGGAAGATAATGATTTGTGGTACACAGAAGTAGTGAAAAGAAAAACACATTATGAATACCGAGAGTATTTTTATTATTTCAGTGGATGTAAGTTTTGGTTTTAGTATCACTCCTTTTCTGATTTAAGACAAATTTAGGGAAACTGTCATTGAATGACTTTCCATGTACTGTATATGTCATATGATTTAAAGAAACAAAAGAATAAACAAAGGTCTACAATGAGAGAGAAGATTTCTGTTTTCTAGAGGAAGTACACCAAACAAAAACTAAAACAAAAAACAGAGATCAGAGTGGGTTAACCAGTTTATCCACCAGTTTACCTATCATTTTCGAGTATAAAGGATGCTTGTCTTCTTCTGAAAGGATAGAATTATGTCAGTGATTTAAGAGGTATGCACACACCATAGAATTCTGAAAGAGCTGGCAAGTTCAACAACCAAAAGTCAACAGTTTGTAGATGTCAAATAACAATGAACAAAAGAAGGAATACTGTGCAGAAGTTAGTGCATAGAGCAAGCCATCAGCCCTCAGAAAACAAACTGCTTAAAGTTGGAAGCATGGGATTGATCAGCGACCCACTGAAGTTTACTTGAAGTCAATAATTCACAATAGCAACTGTAATAACAATCAGAAATAGGAGTGCAAAAAAAAATAGGAGTATGGAAGTCAGAGTTGTGAGATTATGACAACTAGAAACAGGATCAGTAGCAACTGGTATGTAGGCAATAAGGTAAAACTGGGCTTTTCAGAATGCATAATGGGCAAGGTGAAGAACTGGGGAGGAAAAGGATGCTGTTGAAAAAAATTCCTGCCCAGTGGATCCTCTCAGAGATAATCAAGAGATTTGGATGGCTCCCCTGTGGAGAGAAAGACAACCATTTACTGTATTTTCTGAGATGCCTAAGAATAAGAAAGTTGGCAGGTGGGTAAAAGAGTCAATATTAGCACAACGGGCTTAAAATGCACAGAAAACTTCTGAGAGAACAGCACACAAAGGGAAGAATAGCCCAGAATAACATTTTAACAGTTTTATTTTAAAGGGTTTACTAATTATATAGCTTTCAACAGGGCATGTGAACATAAGTGTAGCAATAATAACCACGAAAGAACATTACCTCAGTGGTGGCCATGTGTATATTATAAGGAAAGTATTACTTAGATTATTAACTACAGGACATTTTTCTTTTTTTTTTTTTTAGGTATTTAGCTAACGTTTCCTTCAAAATTTCTCCCAAGTGTGCTGTCTTTGAATAAGATTTTAATTTAACAGAGATCAACTGGCATTTAAAATATGCTCAAGTAATAAATTAAAGATTTTAAACTGTTAGATGGTTAGTAGCATTAAATGGTTAAATGGTTAGTAGCATTACACATTCTCTTTGTTGTTAATGTAAAATAAAATGGTTCAAGTGAAGTCAATAAACATGTAATTTCAGAGAGAACATAGTAGAAAAGCCAAAAAAAAAAAAAAATGAAGCTCTCAAAAACTTCAAAGGGAATCATTGGAATTAACATCAAGATTACAATTTTAACACAATTTTCCTTCAAAGTTAAGAGCTTTGAAAAAAACCTGCTATGTCAATGTGGTGTAAAGGAAATGAGTTTCACAAACCTGCTTTTTAATCATACATTGCCACTAACAAATAATAGTGGAACTTTAAACAATGGCTCATCCAGTTTTCTCACATGTTAAAGGGAAGGACTGGGCCAAGTGGCCTCCATGGTTCCTTAAAGACTTATTATTGTGATTCTGTTTTATATTTTCCTTCTAAATATTAATATTATATTCCTTCAGCCATATTTATGGAAACATTATATGATGTGGTCATTTTATAGAAGAAATCAAAAGAAAGGTATGGTCAGATCAGTGTCTGCAACTGTCAAAAATAAAATATTCAAATCTGCCATGTGTGACAGCTTATTGTGTGCCAGGTCTGTGCTTTATTAAGATGTTAAATACAGGACATGGAGTCATTCTTGAAACAAGCATCTGCCTAACTTCTACTTTTCCTTCTCAAGACTGGGCTTAGATATCATCCTTTCAGGAAGTGCTGTCTAACTCACTACACGCAGTGTCTTCTCTTCTCCCCCTGTATCTTGTCCCTCTTCTATTACAACAGACATCAAACCATTTGGAGTGGCCTTTCCCTGCAATGGACTAACAAACTTCTCAGATCAGCAACTAAATCTGTCTAACTCATAGGATGTGTCTCCAAACCATAGCACAATATCGGAAATTCAGAGTACAAGAAATATTTGTAGAGTTGGTACCTAGTCAAGGCTCTGAGGCTATACTTCAAACGTGACATAGGTAGTATTTTCTCTCTGCCCTCTGAATTGATCTTTAGAAAGGAAAAGTTACCCACTATACACACTACCATTTTCTGATTCTTCCACTGTGGAGGAGCCCTTGCTTTCCTAGCTGTTTCAGTGATTCCTGTGTTATACTTGCACTTGTCTGAAAGGAAAAATATCCAGAAACTGTGACGAGATTTGCAACACCTAATTTATATTTCTTTCAAGGTTAGAGGACACATGTAAAAAGTGGCAAGCAAATCCCTTTCTCTGTCTTCTCCATTAATGTTACTACTATATGCTTCTAAATTCCGTTCAGCTGAGTAGACTTCAGATTTTCATTTTCTTTAATCTTTAGCAGTTTGATAGCTCCATTACATTTTGCCAAATATTCCACCATTTTACAGTATTATCTCCTTACGCTTTTTTCATCTTATGTATTCCATTTATGTTTAACCTTTGCTCATGAAATATAGCACCTATGATTTTTGCATATGTTATTAAAGCTTTCTATCTTCATTTGGCTCTTTTTGCTTAGCAGAAGAATTTGCTTTTTCCTATTGGCTTCCCAATTATCTCTTGGTTACTTGGGTAATTCCATAAGTGCATTTTTATCATCTCTGTTTGATAACTACTTTCCATTTTCCATAGCTTTTTATTATTTATTTTCAGAATCTCAAAGATTGTGCATTATTATCTTGACTGTTCCATGTCTTCTTCTTTCAAATAAAATATTGCAACATTTCATTTAATTGAGTCCTAGAGGGCCTAATGTTAGAGTAAAACAAGATTTGTAGAGGAAGAAACAAACTAAATGTCAATAAACAGAAAACAATCAACAAACAGATGTATTTCCTAAGGAACAATATTTATAAACCCATCAATTAATTTTATTTATGAAGCTGAAAAAGCCCAATTATCTAATAGAAACAGGAACCTTGCCTAAGACTCAGGAACTTACTTGTCTGTTGGCTCTGAGGCCTTAGGAAATGACTTCCCAGTTCTGGGTGTCAAATTCTCTTCTAAAAATTAAAGGGATTAGTTCCATGTTTTTCAAACAACTTACTAATAGATTATAAAATCAAGGTTTTTTAACATGGGAGTACAGAAAATAACAGTGCATCTCATGTCAACGCAATAATTGTTTCAAGAAAGTCTTGTTTCCATTGTACACGTGTGTGTGTGTGTGTGTGTGTGTGTGTGTGTGTGTGTGTGTGTGTGGTCATCATGATGTAAGACACACTTCTCATTGAAGTCTGCAGCCAACAAAGCTTCAAAATTATACCAGGACACTCTCTATAATTCTTCCCAATGCTAAGATTCCGTGGCTCTACAACCAAAAGACCAAAGCTATTATGTTGCCAACATTGAGAACAGTCCTTATTCCTTCTGCAATGAACTCAGAAGTATGATACAGATGAAAGCACCCATCTTTTGAAATCATAAACCAGTTTGAGTCCTACCTCTGTGATCTATTGGACAGCTCTTTAGGGCACACTGTTTAACCACTTAGAACTTCATATTAGTGGAAAATGAGATAATGAAGCACTGCTATACAAACAATATCCATTTTCACAAGCCAGAAACTTGGGAGCCATGAATATTGCAAGTCTCTGACACTCTGTATATCCAGGCCCTGTTGCATACACCTCTTAACTACCTCTTAGACTGGTGGTGACAAACCTAAGGCACATGTGCCACAGAAGGCTGTTTGTATCATTGAAACCTCTGAAAGGTTTGCCATCACCATCATAGACCCATTCACTTCTCTCCATCTCTGCAATCACCAACCTAACCCTACAAGAACTTCCCCAAGTCCATTTTTTACCTCTGTTTACTGAACCAGAGTGATTTTTTTTTTTGTACTGGGGATTGAACTCAGGTCCTTGCACTTGTGAAGCAGCCACCAGAACCACTGAGCTAAATCCCCAGCCTGAGAGCAATTATTTTCAAAAGACACATTTAATCATGTCTCATTCCCTTCCCAGCCTCCCTTCTCCTTGCCTGACATTTTTCAATGGTTTGCACTGCTCTTGGAGCAATGTCTATCTCTCAGATTTAAACTACAACCTGCAGTTCCAAACTCCTAATCCCAACTTTCCCTCTGTGCTCTAGGTACACTCAACATCTTACACAACCCTGAATAGACCGTATCTCCTCCAGCTATGTGGATGTGTACACATTATCATTTTTGTCTGGAGGGGCCTCCCTCACCCCATTTTCTTGAATCCCTCACCCCATTTTCTAATCAACACTTAGCCCCAAATTTCAGCTCCAATACCTGTCAAGAAGACCTTAACTACCACTGCATCAGATAAAGCCCCCAAATTAGTACACATAGAGCATCTTATTTTTCTGTGAAGGCAGTTATTGTAGTATGAAATTAAACACTCAATCTTAAAATCACTTGACCAATCCTCATTTCCCAATTAGTCTGATCTCTTTGAAGATGAGGCCATATATGATTGGCTCACCCTTCTATCTCCAGTTCTAAGCCCACAATGTGGCAATTTATAGATGCTCAACAAATATGTGTGAATGAATGAATAAATGAGAAAAGAAAGTAAAAGTGCCACAGTTAAGTTTCTGGACTGTCACAGCTACTTTCTAGCTCATTTTCCTTATTTTGTGTCACTTTGGTTCTATTCATTCTGTACACATATGTCCATTGGATTCATAGTCACACATTTTTGCACTATTAGAATTCAAAATTCTAACAGTAGTAACTTTTTGGCCACAATTTTAAATATCTTTACAACTACTTATTTACTTGAGCACCACTTTGTTAAAAAAGGAAGGCTCAACCTCTGAAGGCGTATTTGGACTTGACCCACACATAAATTATTTTCTATTTCTCCCCAGAAGAAACAGGTCTGCTCTTCCTCTTTCTCTGGCTTTTCTTTTCCTTCTCATTCCCACACACCCTTGCTTATTTCTGTCCTCATCTGGCCCCTCTCTTGGAAACCTCTTGATTCTTTTTGTTGTTTATACAGTGCCCTTTCTTGACGACTTCACCTGTCTCTCTCCTATCTCCACACATAATGTCCAAAATAGAACTATCCAATCACTCTTTAACTACTGTTGCTCTTTATTTTCATTTTACTCACCACTATGTAAATCAGATTATGAGCTGACTGATTTTTCTCATTTGTTTTGGTCACTAGACTATTGGTTCATGGTGGCAACAGGAACTTTATTTATTAGCTGTTCTAACCAGGAGTGGAATAGTGCCACCCCAAGGCATGTGCCCAGTGGGTTTCTTGGGTAGATGAAATAAATGCCTAAAACTAAGGTCAGTAATTACATACTTGCCTAGTCTCTAAACTACAGGGCTATATGACTAGCATCTTTAATATCATTATTGGGACTCCATAATTTCTTTTTTTTCCCCTTGTCCCCACCCTCCCTTCACCCTCCCCTCCCCAATTCAAACACTTTAATTCCATTTTTACATTTTCTCATATTTTTTTTCCTTTTCCCTTATTCCCCCTTCCCTATCCTTCTCACTGTCCCTACACCTTTGGTCCTTTTCTTCCTACTTGCTAATTGTCCCATTAGGATCTTGAGTACTATTTCTAGTTTTTCACACCAGAGATACTATTCGGTATTTGCACATGTGTGCCTTATTTATTTCACTTAGAAGTATATCCTCAAAATGTACCCGTTTAACTATGAATGAATCTATTTTCTCATTCTTTATGGCTGAGTAATATTCCATTTTATAGGAAAACCACATCTTTATCCAGTTTGCAATTGATGGGCAGATGGGCTGTTTCCAAGTTTTAGCTATTACAAACTGTGCTGCTATAAACATGGGTGCACATATATCACTGTGGTATGATTCTTTCACTTCTTTTGGAAAGATACCCAGCAGAGGGATGGCTGTGTCAAATGGAACCTCTAATCCTAGTTCTTTGAAGTATCTCCATATTGACTTCCATAGTGGTTGCACCAGTCTGCACTCCCACCAACAATGGAGAAGGGTTCCTTTCTCCCCACAACTGCACCAACACTTGTTATTGTGTGAGAGGGACTCCATAATTTCAACTGAAAACTTTAGACTGACCAATTCTTTTTTTTTATTAAAGATTGCAAATATACATGACAACAAGAAATGAAGATACTAAATAAAAATTTCAAATATACATATATATGACAGCAAAAAAGGTTATGAAATAAACAAAAATTTATACAACACAAACAGATAATCCAAATACATTATTAGTTTGATATGATCTTCAAACATTATATGTTCTTTCTCATTTCTTTTCCTATAATATTTTTGAAATGATGTATTTACAAATAAAACAAAGTTACATATTATAGTTGAGAAACTGTCCTCAAAATTTAATGATTTATAAACTCCTTGGTTATTATTAATTTGAGAAATATCAAATGCTTGTTGATTGTGTCACTTACATTTTCTAACAAAACTTCCCACAAAAAAGTAACATACTTATATATGAAATCCAAAAGCAACTAAGAGTTCACATTTTTAAGATCAGATTTTTCTGTTTCCATTTTATTATATCCCATAGTTATTTTTATTATGTTTTATAAGCATAATGATAGGATTTAATACCAATACATATGTAGTATTCTTCCCAAAAAAATGCCTATGAATTAAATCAAGCATGTAATTTAGAGAAATGGTAAGGTTGGCAGAGAAACCATCGATATGCCAATTATGCAAAATCCTACCACATTCATGACCATGTTTCTCATTTAATAGTGCACAAACATGTGAAAAAATATACCCCCCACATAAATACACAATGCATATTTTCTACAATACAATATATACTTTGGTATAATAAAACAGTGCAGTGAAGTGTGGAATGTTTGTGATTTATGTGATTTGAGAAAAACAAGTATCATCCTTGAGGCAGCTGGAGAATTTGTAATATTTATCAGATACTAAATGATATTAATGATTTATTATCCATTTATTTAAGTATAGTTATAATAAAATTTACTTAAAATTAATATTCATTATCAGTAGAAAATAAGTATGAAGATATATTAATGACATAACAAAATTTGTCTTAATAAATTTCCAACCAAACAAGCTGTAGTGACAGAAAAGGAAGTTTGCAGAAGGCAGAGATGAAAGAGGAGAATGACAGGTGGACCTTAATACTTTTCATACTACTCATATATACAGATTTCATAAATTCTCAAATAAAAAAGCAAAGAAAATGAGAACCAAAATAACTCATGAATTTGGTAGACTAACATATAAAGACAAAGATTAATGTGTTGATAAATTTTAAAAATATGAAATGTAAAGCCTGAGATTTAGCTCAGTAGTGCTGCACCTGTCTAGCCAGAACAATGGGCTGAGTTTAATCCCCAGCCAGGGAAAGAAAAAGAAAAAAAGAAGAAAAGAGAAAAGGAGCATATGTGCTTTCTAACATACTCAATAGATTAAAAATAAATTATTTGTTATCTCTTCCTCTTGAATTGTTCCCTTCACAAGGATGTAGTAACCTTCTTTGTCTCTTTCAATCAGTTTAGGTTTGAAATTTACTTTGTCTGTGAATAAGATTGCTACCCCTGCTTTTTTCTGGGCTCCTGTTGCATGAAGAATTTTTTTTCCTTTCACTTTCAGTCTATGGGCTTCTTTTTGCACTAGATGTGTCATGTATACAACTTATTATTGAATTTTTCTTCTTAATCCATTTGCCAGTCTATTTCTCTTGATTGGTGAATTGAAGCCATTGGTATTGATGGTTATAAGTGATATGTACTAACTTATTATTGTCATGTTTTTTTCGCCTTCTCCTTTTAGTTTCTTACCTTGACTATTTGATTTGCTTTGTTAGGCCTCATTGTGTTGTTGCCTTCATTGTCTTTTTCTAGGATATTGTTTAGAATTCCTTGCAGTGCTGGTTTGGTATTCATGAAGTTTCTCAGATGTTCTTTGTCATGGAAGTAACTTATTTCCCATTCATTTTGAAAGAAAGTTTTGCAGGATACATCAGTCTAGGTTGGAGGTTGTTCTCTTTTAGTACGTGAAATGTCTCATTCCAGGCTCTCCTTAACCTAAGGGTTTGTGTTGAAAAGTCTGCTGTGATTCTGATGGGCTTTCCTTTGCATGGGATTTGTTTCTTATCTCTTACTGCTTGTGGCATTTTGTTCTTCTGCTGGATTTCTGGGATCTTGATTATTACATGTCTAGGTGTAGATTTTGTTTTTTTTTGATCATGGCTAGTTGGAATCCTATATGCCTCACTTATCTGTATGTCAAATTCTTCCCCTCTGTTTGGGAAGTTTTCTATAATTAATTCTGTGAACAGCTTTTTCAAGTCATTTGCATTCTCTCCTGCTACTTCGTGGATTCCTATCAGTCTTATGTTATTCTTCTTTGCATCATCTAAGAGTTGTTGGATCAATTTCTCATGATCCCCTACTGTTTTTAAGAGACCTCTCTCTTTTTTTTTTCATTATATATATTTGAGGAACATTTATTCTTTTTTTAATTTTATTGAGTTTATTGGTACATTTTAGGGATACAGTACAGTTACATTCATTGTTGGGATCATGTACCTCTACATGGCAAGTCTTGTGTCTCATTTTCTCCCCTTACCTCTGCCCTCCCTTCACCCCCTCCTCCCCTCCCCATCTACAAACACTTTATTTTCATCTTTTCATTCTCTCACATTTTTTTCTTTTCCCTTTTTGTTCTTCCCCTACGCATCACACCTTCCCTACACCTTTAGCTCCTTTCTTCAAATTTCTAAATGTCAGTAATCTTATTAGAATCTCATGCATTGTTGCAGAATATTCACACCAGGGAAACTATTTGGTATTTACACATGTGTGACTTATTTATTTCACTTA
>NW_022900938.1:35659743-35667453 GCF_012274545.1 Fukomys damarensis | reverse complement strand
GCTGATGGTTTTTCATAGATAGCCTTTATTAAATTGAGGTATAGACCATCTATTCCAATTTTTTGCAGGGTTTTTATCATGAATGGGTGTTGAATTTTATCAAATGCTTTTTCTGCATCTATTGAGAGGATCATATGGTTTTTGTCCTTGACTTTGTTAATATAATGTATTACATTTACTGACTTTCGTATGTTGAACCACCCTTGCATCTCTGGAATAAATCCGACTTGGTTATGATGGATGATCTTCTTAATAATCCTCTGTATTCACTGTCACTGACTGCAATTTTATCTTCTATATCTGAGATTCTATCTTCGGACTCCTTTATTCTGTTGTGAACACTCTCAATGGAGTTTTTGATCTTCTGGTTGTCTGCTCGAATCTGCCCTGTGGATTCCATTTCTTCCTTATATTGGGCATTTATTATTTCCAATTCTTTCTTATGTTGAGCATTCATGGCTTCTATCATGGTACTGAGCTCATCTATTTTCCTCTCAGTTTCTGTTCTAGAATCTCAAATTATAACTTTCATTTTGCTCATCATCTCTATGATTATATGGGAAATTATTTCCATTTTAAATTTCTCTAGTGCCTGATCAATCAGTTTTGTTACTTCCTGTGCTTTGAGTTCAGGGATTCCTGATGGCTCACTGTCATACTTTTCATCCTCATTTGCCCCACTGTTTGCCATTGATGCACTGGAAGTCTGTTTTTGTGTCTTGCTTAAGCATTTTCTCATTTTTACTATTGTTGTTGGATTGTCCTTAGTTTAAACTTCAGGTTATTACTTAAATCTTCCTGATATAGTTGGACTTCAGCCCATGGGTCTCTAATGACTCATAGACATTCTCATTTTCATAGTACCAAAGAAAACAGCTCATTGAATCAATCACAATCCTTTATCCTAATTGATACAATCAGCACTACAATATGATCAAGCACAACTTGCAAACTGACCACGTGTGGTAGTCATCAGTCTATCACCTTCAAACCATGTGAATTAAATTAAAATCAAGAAGCAATCCAAAATACTTTTGCAGTGAATAAACTTTGCAATAAGGATATTGACCATTTAGGATGGGGGCTTAAGACAGAGTTAGGACAAGAAGAGTAGATAAGTAAAAGAATTAGAGAAGGTTTCACATGAAGCCAGAAGATGTAGAATGACCACAAAATCATCAAGAAACTGTTAAATTCAAAAGGGATAAACAGAACAGAATAGACCTTGAGTGAGGTAGAATGACATAAGAAAAGAACATAAATAAAAGAGAAAAAAATCATAATAAAAGAAGAAATCTGAGTTAGAACATAAAGAAAATAGAAAAAATAATAATAAAAGAAGAAACCTGAGTTAGGACAAAAACAAAAAGGGAGATGAGGGATAATATAGTGGAGCAAGAGACTGAGTTGGAGAAAGAGGACAGAAAAAAAAAAAGAATTTGCAGAGTAGAATGAAAAAAAGAAAGAAAAAATGAGTTTGAAGGGCCTCTTTCAGACTAGACCACTGCTATCATAATATATAATATGCACTGCCATGTGCAGAACCAAGTCCCCTGATCTCAGCTAGCTGGTGGCAGAACCCCACGATTCAGACTGACCTCAGGCTGCAAGGCCCAGACTAAGTTCTCTGACCTCCTGAAGGGTTAAACTCCACTCAGTTTTACTACACGTTTCCCCCACCTCTTCATTAAAGATGTTCAAAGTTGGGAGCACAGGAAAATACCCTTTATGACCACCTCTGCCTCTACAGAGTAGGTCTAAAGACTGGCACAATCAGGAGGTCTGAAAGCACAAGGAGGGGTTGAGGAGTTTCAGGAGCACCCATGTGGCTACCTTTCTGGTGCTGAAGATGGCCGCAGTGGTGCCAGCAGGGGAGGGCATGGCCCAGCAGGCCCTCTGGCACTGGAGATGGCAGCAATACCACCAGCAGGGCAGGGCATGACCAAGCAGGCCCTCTGGCACTGGAGATGGCGGCAGGGCACCAGCAGGCCTAGACTGTCCAATTCTTGACACAGACCACTTATCCACTTACCACCACCCCCCACCTCTCTGGCCTTGTATCAACAAGATAGGCTAATACCACGTAGCTTTCACATGGCTGGCAGGACATAAATTGAGCTTTGAACTATTTATAGGAAAGAAGGTGAATTTAGACTGTAAAAAAGAGAAAAGTTGAGAACATGTTAACTATACATAGAATATACATTCTATGAATGGAGATTATATTAGCTTTCTATCAATAACAAAATATTTAATATGATCAACTTATAAGGATGAAAGGTTTACTTGGCTCACAGTTTCAGAGGTTTCAGTACATGGCCGGTTGGCCTTATTGCTTTGGGGCTATGGTAAAGCAGTACATTATGGCAGGGTGTGTGTGCTGGAGCAATCTGCTCACCTCATGGCATCCAGGAAGGGAAAAGGGAGAAATCCTTTTCAAGGACATGCCTCCATGACCAAAAGCTTCCAATTGGGCCCTACTCTTTAAAAGTTACCATTAACTTCTAACAGCACCAAGCTGAGGAGCAACCCTTGAACATATGGATCCTTGGGGCACATTTCAGACCCAAACTATAGCAGAGATAGATAGATGATAGATAGATAGATAGATAGATATCATCTTCTCCAGTGGATAGAGGGCACTGATTTATTCTTCTTTAAATTTCCCATAGAAACTATTACAGTTAATGGAAACAAAGTCTTAGTAAACAGGGAAGGGTGGAGGGGATGAAGGGAGGGCAGGAGTATGGGGAAAAAAATGAGAACCAAGATACATCATATAAAGGTCCAAGATCCCAATGATGAATGTAACTGTACTGTATACCTAAAAAGTACCAATAAGCTTAATGAAAAAAAATAAATTATTGCAGTGTTTGATGCATAGCAAATAGTTATTAAAGGTACATAGCAGACCAGGTGATGAGTATCAAGGCCCAATTGACCTTCTCTGTGAGCACAAAGGAGAGAAACAGTAAAACAGAAAAACAGTTGCCCTGTGCTCCTTAGGGCAACCTAAAAGCATGCTAGCACATTGGAGATTCCAGGGAAGAATCAACACAGCTGAGATCCGGGTGTTTACCTGGGCATATACTATAGATAACAAGAGGCAAATGAATCTTCTGTTACCCTAATTGCTTACTCCCATGAATAAAAGCAACGTGAGCCAAAGGCTCAGGGCCTTTGTCCACTAGAGGACAAAGATAATTTTGTCCAAGTTATCTCTTGTGTCTGTGTCCTTGTCTTTGCATCTTTAATCTCTGTTCACCCTTCAGTTGGGAATAGACATGTAGGGTTAGTTTCCTACAAAAATACATTAAATATATTTAGCACTTTATTATCCCATTAAAGAAGGATGTTGATTAACAACTTTACATTCGTATTTCACTTCCCAACTACATCATATATGTTCCCTGTATTCCAAGGGAGCAATTTTTGTAGTGTATTAACTCTACGACCAATTAAAGTATTCCATAAAACCAATGTTTAAAAGTACCTGTGATCTAACAAATAAGCTTTAGGAAAGGTGACACAACTTTAGGAAAACTTTAGAAAAGGTGAGCCCTAAATTTAATTCCAATATTGGGCATTTTTCCATAAATTCACCCAATCCCAGAAATCACTTACTGTTTGATTTTGAACTTTCATATTTTAGGATACCATTAAAAATAAAACCTAGCATATTTACCTAACAAGACATTTGCCTAATTAATGCAAAAGAAATGGGTCATCAAGAAGAAAAGGAGTTATCTAAAATCATTTCTCCTTCAATTAGGGGATTACAGATGTACACAAGGAGAAGGTGAGAGATGTATGTTATATAATATAAATAATAAGTACAGTAGTTTTAATTCACATGTTTATGTTAGCATAACCATATACCTCAAAACTCTGGTAGTTCTCTTAGAGTTATTATTTTAATGAACCCTCAGAAGAACTGCTCATACAACAGTAACCACTGGAACACTTTTTTTTATGAGAATAAAACCATTTTGCAGCTATGCAATGGAGACCACTGCTGAGAATGAAAATTAAAAAAGGTGATTATAGAGTGTGATACAAGTGATTACAGTTTGTGGATTACCTGACTTATAGGTTACAAGCAGGAAGACTGCAATGTGAATTTTCCCCCTTAGCTCAGTTTTCTTTTCAAAAGCACAGAATCAACAACAGATAATTTAAGAAATTAGGCAGTACTTTTAATCTCTTAATAAGAAAAGCTCATTACATCTCACCTATGTGGTGGCCAAGAAGGGAAGTCACATTGACTGGGAAAAATCATGAGAGAAGGTGACTTCCATGATCATCAGTACAGACTCCTTCACTTGCTATTCAGCAATGAATATTTCAAACTAGATATACTATATGTTTGATATATGTGTACTGTCCAAATGCCTTTTTCTAGAAAAATAAAACAGAATATACTAGAAAAAAAAAGAAGCAGGCAGGAAAGGAAGATGACAGGAAAAACATACAATTATACCTCAGCACAGGAGCCTCTCTCAGATTATCTCCCAAATGGGAGTTGTGCACATCAATTCTCTGAGCAGTCACAAGATGAAAAATTCTGTTACATTAACCTTTTCCAAAAAGACACTAAAAAAGTCAAGATGCTACACTGGTATTAAATATGTTCATGGAAATAGGAAATCATATTCTCTTCCATAAAGTCTTAGCAAAATTCTGAAATGAATATTCTAAGTAGATAAACACTGGGACAATGTTCACTTTTGAATCCATCTATTTTATGTTGAAGATTCAGCCAGTTTACTTCTAAATGACAACTCCATCGAGCTCATTTATACATTGTTCCCACTTGCCCAATCCTCTATAACAATTTCTGCATGTTTCTCCAAGGAATAGCTATGCCCCTTACATAAAATTCCATACTATTCAGCTAAGGAGACAACTGTGTCTTAATCCATAAAATCATATTAAATAGAACATATAAAGTATGATGGTGAATCTAATTGCCACTTATGCTGAGAAATTTCAAAATCCGAATTTTATCTTTCAGGTGTACACTCTATCGTATGCTTCCTGCTGACTGATAATTACTCCCAGCTAGAAAAAGGATGCTGACATCATAATGATACTGTCAGGGCTAATATAACTGACCAGTAATTCTATACATCATTATGTGAAACAGTCTAGGGTTTTTTCAACATTTAAAGTTACTTTGTCTTTTCTATGACCGAGTGAGTAACAGCATTCTAGTTTGCTCATGTCTGTGATTTATTTTTCCTGTACATGCTAGGAATCATAGAAAGAGGCTCTAATCCTTAAAAATAATAATTACTATATAAATTAAGGCATAGCCTTACAGAACGGAGTCATACTCAATACTTCCTGATTGAAGGACTCCATCATCACCTCTCATGGGTCTGCCTCAGGAACCTAGCTAGCCAAAGACGTCGATGGGATATGATCAAAGGCTCAATTTAGTTTGGTGGGATCTACCTTGTTCTATTGCATCCCCTCAAAAATACTGTGCTTTTTGTAAAGTATTCCAAGCCACTTGAAGATGCCTTCAACCTCAGCCCAAACTCCTCAGAGAAGGGGTTGTCTTTTTCTCCATAGCTTCCTGATCCTTGCTCTGGATTCAGAGTCCAAACCTGCTCCTTGGCTGTGTTCCAAAAGATCAGTTCCTCCACCGTGCAGATAACTCCATGCTAGAAGCTGAATGACTCCACACCTTGCAGGGACTTCAAGACCTTACTGGAGTGTCACTAGATGTCACTAGCCTCTGATACAAATGAAGTCCACTAGTCTCGGAGCCTCTTATTCAACCTGCGATCTTGTTGGTCAGCACATTAAGCACTGGCTGAGAGCAGGTTAGCAGTACAATTGCTCAACTTCCATCCTGGAATCTGCAGTTTAAGGTTTCCTGCTGATTCATGTTCACATTAAAGCACAGAAAAAGTGTTACAAACTAAATCCCTGAATTTTCCCAATTTAGAAAATTATGTCTCTTATAGAAACATTGGATTTGAATAGTGAATACAAACTCCCGGATCCATCTCCACCTGTGGATGTGATTCTACACATAGATGCAAGCATCTGACCACTGCGTCTATGGGTGGTGTCATTCCCAAACATTTACATAAATAATGCTATTTTATACTTCATTATTTTCTCTTATTTCAGTTTACTTTATATAGATTTTATTTTCCAGTTATATGTGTAGGTTGACTGTGTTTCATATGGGTGAGCTACTATAGAATAGTTACTACAAATAAGAGGCATTGAGTTGAGGGAACTGATAACCACTGTCAAGGATCAGAGAAGCCATTTAAAAAGATTTAAGCAGGAATTAACATGGCCAGACAGGTGGCTAAAGGTAGATCATTCTGGTGGCTATTTG
Source organism: Fukomys damarensis (assembly GCF_012274545.1). Classification (NCBI taxonomy): domain Eukaryota; kingdom Metazoa; phylum Chordata; class Mammalia; order Rodentia; family Bathyergidae; genus Fukomys; species Fukomys damarensis. The sequence goes on along the minus strand of NW_022900938.1, from coordinate 35,661,092 downwards.
GAAGATAGTTTTTCGACCACAAGACTGGTATAGGTGGAATCATTCTGGGATATCCTATTCTAGGTCAAGTGAATCCGATGAAAGAAAAATGGGGCAGAGAAGATTGCCAGGAGCAAGGGATGAGAGAATTTCAGGAAAGGAACAGGTCAACAAGTTCAAGAGGATTTATACAATTACATAAATTAGTACATAGCATGCAAGTGTAAATACCAAATAGTTTCTCTGGTGTGAAAAACTAAAAGTATAAATAAGATCCAAATTTTATAACTGATAATGTGAAGTATGAAGAAAAGGGCAAAAGGTGTAGGGATAGTGGGAAGGGTAGGGGAAAGGAAATAAGGGACAAGAAAATATATGAGAAAAGGAAAAAATGGAAACAACGTCTTCATAAATAGGGGAGGGTGCAGGGGGTGAAGGGAGGGAAGGGGACTGGGGAAAAAATGAGAACCAAGATCTGTCATGTAAAGGTACAAGATCCCAATGATGAATGTAACTTTACTGTATAATTTAAAAGTACCAATAAACTCAATAAGATTTTAAAAAATTAGTAGATAGGCTATCCACAAATGTGTACACAGCTGGCCAGTAAGGCACATTTACTATACTTTGGCATGATAATTGGAGGGAAAGGAACAAGGAAAAGGAGAATGAAGAACAGACACTTGTTCACTTTTCTCTGGGCGAGAGTCTTCTTTCTATTCCTACCTTCCTGCACGTGATCCTGAAGACTCCGGGAAATGTCACTGTAAAGAATCTGCAGAATAAACCCTAGTCCTAAAGGAAATGTCAGTGAGCTATATCATTTCTGGTACACCAGTTTCTGTGACTCGATGACCTTAACTGTTCCTCGGGTATAATAACCTGTCCTATCTCATAAGAGAGCTTTGATGGCAGTAAAATACATGTCAAAGTATTTTGCAAAGTTAAGGAAGATAACTAAATTGTGACTGTTGTACAGATTTAGACAATATAAAATTTATATTTAGAGCATCTGTATGCATAAGTGGAAGCCATGCCATTTGCTTCTAGGTAGTAATTAGGTTTTTCCTTTCTCAAAAATAGAAAGAACCTTTTTATATTAACATTTCTCTGTGGCTTCATACTAGGGAATTTGTATGAACAAAGGGGCCTAACAGTTCTATGGCTTTTTGAAGTCTCTTCTCTCACATCCCTTTCAATCTCATTTTATAATCACAGTACATTCTTTGGAGACCTCTGATGACAGCTGGAAGTCAGAGTTGCAGTTGGATATATTTGTTCAATGTATTTTGTAAAAGATTCTTGATGGAGAAAATTTAAATTGGAAAAAAAATCTCTGGATAAAATTGTAAGTAGTCATGATGATTCTG
>NW_022900938.1:35632312-35659680 GCF_012274545.1 Fukomys damarensis | reverse complement strand
ATATATTATGATGAGCACTTCTCCTACAGTGGAAATTCCAGACAGGATCACCTATGCACACCACCAAGAGTACTTGTCAGTACCCAAGGAAGTTCATGGCCTGTGCATCTATTCACTTTAACATTAAAGAATAAACACTATGCCTTTTTAATGGATAATGAATTTATCCCACCCCCATCAAAAAAGGAAAACTGATTTAGTTACATGAAAGCCTTAACATGTAAAATGGTGACATTTAGATGTAAGTTATTTGTTTGACTTAAGCTTTTTAAGAGTCTGATCATAATGAGGCAGTAGAAGTTTACTGGGTTTGCATTCAGAACTGCCTCATTACACCAAGCCTACTTTAAGACTGGGCATGCAGTGTCACATTAAGTGAGCCAAAACTCCATTCAGACACACAAAATGGCATTTTCAATATCACTGATGAGAACTTTTCTTTTAGTTGTTTGAAATGTTGTGAATTAAGAAGAGATCCAATGCGGTCATTTATACATAGATAATCATGGTGCTGGAACAGGGCATGGAAAGACCTCTTGGGTCACACTAAGCCCTATTATTTTAAATGTCACACATTTGTTCTAGAATGTTTATGCTTTGTCAATATGACAAATGGAAAGAGTATGATACTTCATGCTAATTATCAGACTATAAATACCAATTCCAAACTGCCCTGCTAACACCAGAAATTCACTCAAAGCTTCAAATTCATGAGAGAGAGAGAGATTAAAATTGCATTTTACATGCAAATTATAGAATTTTAGAGCCAGAGATAATTTAGTCCCACTCCTTTCTTTGACAGATGGAGAAATTGAGGTCTGAGAATATTAAGTGATTTGTCTTCATCCACACAGGTAGCTAGTACTAGGGCAGAAACTAGAATTCAAGAAAATCTCTTAAGCAAAAGTTGTTAGGACAAATTACAACTTTAAGTCCAATTATAGTTTACAAGTTAATATTGCAAATGCAATAAAACTACATCATTATTGAAGAATATTTCCAAGGTCACTGCATGTACTCATGCAGGTGAAGAAGTGTGCAGAATGACTCAGAGGTGATGCTATTTGCATACATTAAAGCTGGTCTGCACACAACTTGAATGACTATTCATAGCAGGATTGACTATGTCATAAAAGTCCCTTTGAGTAGTTTGGGAGCTATTTTAAAACATCCTATATTTCTTTGAGATAATAACAACCATCTTGATACTTTTAGTCCACACATAATGAGAATGTTCCAAATTAGGCATATGTTTTGTCATAATCAAGAAGAACAATGATTGAGCTAAATACACTATTATTCTTTTTCTCTCTGACTCTCAAATGGGGAAAATAATGACTAAGTCCTATGAAATATTCATTATTGCCAGAGACTATGTTTTAATAGTCACAAACACATAGTGAGTTAGATCTTTCATTTTCTCTACTTTATACATAAAGAAGCAAGAGGTTTGGAGGGGTTAAGTAACTTGCTCAAGATTAACAAGTTCATAAGCAACTTAGATATAAACCAAGTCAACCTGACCAGCACTTCCTGTCCTATCTACTCCACCAGCATTTAACAAAATTAAGTCATTAGAGTGTGCCCTTGAAATTATAATCACACATAACCTGTGGATATTTTAAAAACATAATTGAATTTATTTGAAGGTGAAATAAATGACAGATGAGTTATTTCAGATGTCCACTGAACAACTGAAAAATAGATTACCAATTTAAAAAATACTAACACTTTGAGAGGTAGCAGGATACTAAAATTTTTAAGTACTTATTTTTTATTTGTATATTTTGCATTGAAAACAATTACATTCATCATGGGAGTTGGTATACATACATGACATACTTTTTTACTTCAGTTTTTAAAAACAATGTAGTCAGGATGTCCTGTTGGGAATTTGTGTGGCTACTCAAAACCCCTACTTTTGTGAACAACTGAGGGGTAAGCATTGGGTTACTTGCTGACCAGGAGTGGAGCCATGCTTTAGGAAGATGGTGGAGGAAATGTGTGTTTTGAAGAACTGCAACCTGGAGAAGGCTTTTGCCCTGCAAACTTTGGCTAGAAACAGAGGGAGATTCTTAGAGTAAGAAGATCAGCATGCAGCCTAGATTCACAGAGTAGAAATCTGAGTGAAATACCCACTGCCTGCTTAATTTGAGTGATTCAAAAATCATCAGTCCTTGATCCTGGACTTAATGGTCTCATGTATATGACACAAGAATGACTAACCTCCTCTGAAAAACTTTGCTTTGAAAATACAGCACTCAGACCACCTAGGGAAATGTATTCCAGAGTTCTACTATCCACCTACTCAGAGGCTGCTTCCGCCATGGTCCAAAGAATCCTGGCTACTGCTCCCTTTGATGGCAGACCTTGGCACCATCTACATGATACTGCTTTTACAAGCATACAGAAAACAGGTACAGGATCATGAAAGCTGCCAACCAGATATCAGAAGAAGGACTGAGAACCCAGGCAATGTGGCATGACAGAGTCATAGTCACTGCCATGAAACCCTGGGAGGTGATGCCTTAGTCTGTGTGTGAAATCAAAGCTAGAGTGGAGATGCCAGGAAGTTGGAGCTGCTGAAAATCTGTTTCACTGGAATCTGAGATCTTTGAGGATGTCCTACTCATGTCTAAATGACCAGTGCCCACCACAGTGCCTGGTACAAGGTAGCTCTGTGAAAACCAGTTGTTGAATAAATGACATTATTTTAAAAGAAAAATATATTTTGTAGTAATTAGTAATAATCACTTGTATCACTTTCAAATACTCAGACATTCAACATATGACTTTTACAAAATCTATCTCTTATGAAAGTAAAGAAATAGTCATAAAGCCTAGAACTAGATGCTTTTAGTGTGTCTCTTATGGTTTTTTCATGCCTAGAAACTTGATTTTCTTTATTACAAATGTCTCTGGCACTGACATATCATTTTTATCATTTTTCCTTCAACTTTAGACTTTCACTAGTCTGCCTCACTCATCCACACAAAAAAAAAGGTCTTCCAGCAAGACACTACAACCAAAATAAATATGTGTTATAATGAGATAGTATAGAAAAAAATGGATAGATATTATTTTAGACATCTTCAAAATGGGGATTTTGCTCAACTATTCTGAAGTGAAACACTTCAATGGGAATTCATTTGGTTAGATGCAGCCACCCTGATAACAAAAGCACAGAGGACATTGTTCAGAGTACTAAATGTTTCACTAGGTTAAAAATGTACCTGGATATCTTAGATATTAAAAGAGAGATTGCCTTCAATGTTATATTTAATTTTCCCATTATTTCCCAAGAGAGTTCTATAAAAATAAATAACACCTTAAAAAGATAGCTTCAATCTTTTTATTTGCAAATTGTCAATCCTGACTTGCAATATTTTTTATTTAAAAAAAATGTCTTTTAGAACTAAGAGCAAGAAATCAGAACTTTAATTTTTCTTCCCAATTATCCCTTCATGCATGCCTTAAGTTTCCCAATTCAACAATGCCAGGGTAAAAGGAAAAATTACAAAAAAAACAGATCTTCTCTCTGAGTTTCCATTTGGAGACAAATGCGTATAGAAAACAGAATGATCTCTGGTTTTAAGAAAGCCACAGGGTTTGCCTCAAACAAATGCAGGAACATTAGTATCATGTCCAGATTTTATAATGCAACTGTTTTTTAACCCATGAAGAACATCAAAGCCAGATGTGAACAAGTTAAAACACCAGGAGATTACCAGAGAACATAAATTATTATGATTCCTCCTATAGCACTTTTATCAAGCTGCTATAATATAAATATAAGATTCAAATGTATATAAAGTTAACATTGATGTTTACTGAGTACTCATTATGGGTTACGATTAGTACTTTTTTCTCATTGAGTTTATTGGTACATTTTAGGTATACAGTACAGTTACATTCATCGTTGAGCTCTTGCACCATTACATGACAGGTCTTGGTTCTCATTTTTCCCCTTGTCCCTGCCCTCCCTTCACCCACTCTCCCCTTCCCTATTTACAAAAATTTTATTTCCATTTTTTTATTTTCTCATATTTTTTTCTTTTCCCTTATTTCCTTCCCCTACCCTTCCCACTTCCCCTACACCTTTAGCCCTTTTCTTCCTATTACATGTTGTCAATTATTCCATTAGGATCTTATTTACAATTATACTTTTTCACACCAGAGAAACGATTCAGTATTCACACATGTGTGACTTATTTATTTCACTTAAGAGTATAAGCTCAATATGCACCCATTTTCCTATTAATTACTCTAGTTTATCACTCTTTATGGCTGAGTAGTACTCCATTTTATAGAAAAACCATATCTTCTTTATCCAATCTCTAACTGATGGGCAAATGGGCTGTTTCCAAGTTTTAGCTATTACAGACTGTGCCACTTATAAACGTGGGTGTGCATATATCACTGTGGTATAATTCTTTTAATTCTTTTGGAAAGATACCCAGCAGAGGGATGGCTGGGTCAAATGGAACATCTAATCCTAGTTCTTTGAGGTAGCTCCATATTGGTTTTCACAGTGGTCATACCAGTCTGCACTCCCACTAACAATGAAGAAGGGTTCCTTTCTCCCTGCAACCCCACCAACATTTGTTATTGGTTAATTTCTTGATAGCAGCCTTTCTTTGTGGGGTGAAGTGAAATCTCAGTATTGTTCTCATCTGCATCTCTTGAATGACCAGTGATGTGAGACATTTTTTCATCTACTGACTTGATGCTTTTACTTCTTTGCCTGAGAAATGTCTGTTCAGTTCAGATGTGTTTTTGAATTGGGTCTTTATATTTGGAGGGGCTGATTTTTTTGAGTTCTTTATATATTCTAGATAATAGTTCTTTGAGGAGCAGCTGGTAAAATTTTTTCCCCACATTTTAGGTTGTCTCTTAGTTCTGTTGATAGTTTCTTTTGCAGTGCAAAAGATTTTAAATAAGATGAGATCCAAATTATTTCTTTGTGGTAGTTCCTGTGCTTCTGAGGATTTGTTCATAAAGTCTTTTCCTATGTCAATGTCTTCAAGAGTTTTGTCTAATTTATCTTCCAGTAAATTTAGTGTCTCTTTTTTAATATTTTGATCTTTAATCCACTTGGATTTTAGTTTAGTGCATGGTGAAAAATAAGGGTCTAGTTTTAATCTTTGGCAGGTTGAGATCTAGTTTTTCCAACATCATTTATTAAAGAAGCTATCTTTCCTCCACTGAGGATGGTTGGCTCCTTTGTCAAAGATGAAATAGCTGAGTACATCTGGAGTTGGTTTTTGTGTCTTTCAATCTCTTCCACTGATCCTCAGGTCTGTTTCTTTGCAAGTACCATGCTGTTTTTATCACAGTGGCTTTGTAGTAGTTTTAAATTGGGAATTGTTATACCCACTGCCATGTATCTGTTGCCTAGGATGGCTTTTGCTACTCTGGGTCTCTTCTAGTTCCAAATGAATTTTTGGATTCTTTTTTCTAGTTCTGTGAAATAGAGTGTTGGGATTTCAAGTGGGATTGTGTTGAATCTGAACAGAAGTTTTGGGAGTATTTCCAATTTCACTATGTTGATTCTTCCTACCCAGAAGCAGGGGATATCTTTCCATTTTCTTATATCTTCTTTGATCTTTTTTTTCAGAATACCGTAGCTTTCAGTGTAGAGGTCTTTTGCTTCTTTTGTTAGATTGATTCCTAAATACTTCATTTTTTTTTTTGGATGCTATTGTGAAAGGAATTGTTTCCCTAATGGGTTATGATTAGTATTAGGCAATAGTGCTACAAAGATAAATTAAAAATGAACACTTCTTCTTCATATGCTTAGAAAGTCCAGCAATAAACATTGAAATAAAAATTTACATCAGAGTTTGTAAATGAGGAGGGGAGGAGGGAGTGAAGGGAAGGCAGAGACAAGGGCAAAAAATGAGAACCAAGACCTGTCATGTAAAGGTACAAGATCCCAATGATGAATGTAACTGTACTGTATACCTAGAATGTACCAATAAACTCAAAGAGAAAAAAAATTTACATCAGATATCATAAGTGCAGTGTGAGAGGCAGGTGAAGGAGAGTAATACCAGTATGGGGCAGCACATTTATCTTTGTACTACATGGGTTACAAACCTGTGGGTAACAGACAGTCCATGTGGTAAGCGTATGTTTAATAGTACAGAAAGCTGTCAAAACATCTCACAAGTAACTATCACTTTTTATTTCTTATGGGCATTGTATGAGATTTCTGATTATTTTACATCATTGTGAATATTTATCATGGTCAGTTTTTAAAATTCTAGATGTAATGATATACTGATACCTCTTTTAGTTTTAATTTGCATTTATCTAATAATGAGTGATATTGAGTGTCTTTTTGTGCCTTATTTGTTGTATATCTTCTTTGGTGATGTGGCCAAATATTTTGCTCTTTACTTAAAATTAGGTTACTCTCTCTCTCTCTCTCCACCCTCCTCCCCCCAGTACTGGAGATCTAACTCAGGACCTTGCACTTGCAAGGCAGCGGGTGGCACCACTAAACTAAATCCCCAGCCCAGGTTATTTTCTTATCATTAAGTTTTCAGAATGCTTTATAAATTCTGGATATGATTTTTTTTACTAGATGTGTATTTGTGAATGTTTTACTCTAGTGTGTGTTTTGTATTTTTATTGTCCTATTAGTGACTTTAAATACATTTGAGGATGTTCAACTTATTTTTTTTTCTTTTAGAGATAGTGCATTTGGGGCTGGGGATTTAGCTCAGTGGTTCTGGTGCCTGCCTCACAAGCACAAGGGCCCGAGTTCGATCCCCAGTACCCCCCCAAAAAAAAGAAAAAGAGATAGTACATTTGGTGTCATGCCCAAGAAATCCTTGCTCAATCCAAAGTCATAAAAACTTTGTCCTATGTTGTCCGCTTTTGTGTATTAGTTTTCATTTCTACATGTAGGTCTATGATCCATTTTGAGTTAACTTTTGTAAATGACATAAAGTATGTATTGAAGTTACTTTATTCTTGACCTGGATATTCAGTGATTCACACTATTTTTTAGTAACACTTCCTTTTACTATTGAACTAACTTTGTATCTTTGTTGAAAACTGACATTATGTGTGTGTGTGTGTGTGTGTGTGTGTGTGTGTTTATTTCTGGATTTATTATTCTGTTTCACCAGACACATTTAGAATTTTATTAGTAACCATAGGGTTTTTTAACAGATATTTTAAATATCACTGGCTTTTAAACACCAAGTTGTGAGGTCCCCTCTTAAATCATCCAGTACTTGACGCTAGGGTTGCCTGATTTTTTTCATTGCATAAAGTCACTGTAAAATACAAACATTTATATTCCAGACTAAGTGTCTTCACTTGCAAAATATCTCGTGAGATGTTGTTATGACTTGCCACTGAAATATAAGGCTGTAATTATAAAGCATATTAAAAAAGTATGGTCTCTTTTAAACTTTATAAAATAGACTCCAGTGCAGACAAATATGCCTTAAAAGCTAAGATATTTTAAAAATAGGGCTACTTGGAATATTTTACTTGGAACTAATATGTAGATTTATCAAGTCCCCAAGCCCTGTGGAATCTTAATTAGCTACCTGCCAAGAGCCATAGATAGTACAATATAACTTTGTAGAGGAAATGCCATCTGCTGCTGTGACCAAAACTACTCTGGAATTGATGCCTATGGTTCCTTGGAGCTCTCTTGCTTCTGACTATTCTGTATTCATAGTTAACCACAGAGAAATTCTCTATGAATGTCTCCAACTACGGAGACTAAAAGGTTTCATTGCTAACAGTGATAATGCTGGTAGTGCATGGCACAGTTGACCATATTAAGACACCCAGGAGTGATTGTCTTAAGTTGACAGAAATGACTGCCATTTTTACACATCCAAATTCTCCAATTAGGTTTCTTTTTACTTCTCTGATCAAGGAAGCATGTTATGGGGCAATCACTATTGCTCCAGAAGCAATCCGCTATCTCTGCCATTACCAAGGAAATATTCTCTGAGATGATGACAGAAACATAAATAAAAGTAAAAGATGTTTGTGAACACTGATAGATTGTTAGGTGAGGAAAGTATCCTTTCCTCTATATATGGCTACTTAGGACATGTGGCTGGTGGATAAGCTCTTCACAGTTTTTCTGCCTTGAAGGTTATCTGATGCAAGCCCTGTGTGCCTCCAAGGTCAGTTGCAGCCTAAATTAAGAGAGGGATGATTCATTATTATTTGTAGACCCTGTTAACTCAGCAAGCAGGACAATTAGAATAGAAGAGTAGGACCCAGAATTGTCTGTATAAGAGTTTTTCTTTGCATACAACAGAATCCATTTTACCTACTTTAAGCAGAAAGTATCAATCACAGGATTTTAGATGACTCATAAAATCTTTAGAAGGGGAGGAGAAGCAAACTCTAAGCTTCCACAGTTAACATCTAGAAACACACACTGCAGAGCTCTTCTGGGAAAGCCCACTCTGCCTCTTGCACAACTGGGAAGCTGCTCCCACCACCAGTGGCCCCACAATTTGCTGCTTTTGCAAGTGATTCCATCAGCAAATGAATTCTACATGTCATGTCTATCTGTTCATCTTACTCCCTTTCTCGTTAGTGTTCATTTTCAGTAATGAGTATTTTGTGCCTTAGTAGGTTTTTCTTTGTGTCTATCTTGGGTTTATTGAACTTCTCAAAAATATAGGTTGATATTTTTCAACAGGCTTAGTAAGTTTTTAGATATAAATTATTCCATGTTGATTGTATTTTTTAATTTCCTCTTTCTGGATCTTTCATTTTCTTGCATAATAAATCTTCTTGCCATGTTCCACATCTCTCTGAGGAGTTTTATCCCATTCTAGCTTTACTATTTTTCCTATGTGCTTCTGTTTGAATATTTTGAATATTTCTATTAACCTATCAAAATCATTAAAACTGTTTACTGCTGTGACCAATATGCTGTTAAAGCCCACCCAGTGGATGGGAGTTTTAGGTGTTATATTTAACATTTACAGAATCTCTGCGAACTTAAAATGAAGGTTTTTTAAAATGTATGCTTGCGATACATAATAGTTACATTCACAGGCTGGGATTAACTCAGTGGTGCTACCTGCCTGCCTCGCAAGTGCAAGGTCCTGAGTTCAATCCCCGGTGCCAAAAAAAAGTTATACTCATATTGTGGAATTGGTGTATATATTGTTTTCTACAGAGTCTAATGTGTTGTGTTTTTATTGTTCGATTGTAGGAATCTTTAAATTTCTTATATGATGCATTGATTGATCCAGAGTGTATTTTTCAATCTCCATAGTTGCTGTGGTTCCTTTTGCTGTTGACTCCTTTATGATGTGGTAGGATGCAAGAAATTATTTCAGTTCCATTTACTGAGATAAGTCATGGCTTTAAAATATGGTCTATTTTAGAAAAAGTGTCATGAGTCGCTGAGAATATGTTGTCATGAGACAACAATGGAATCCCTTAGAATTTCTATTTGATGTATTTTTATATATTCTAATGCTCTATTAAATAAACATAGTTTCATTCGTTTTATCATATTTTCTTACATTTACTTTAGCCTATTAATCATAATTGTTTTAGTTATTATCTCTTACCTATAATATCTGAATCATCTCTGATACTTTTATTCTTTGATTATTGATCAGTCTCCTGTTTCTTTAAATGTTGACAATTATATGCTGAACATTGTAAGTGATATTTATAGAGGCTCTAAATTATGTTATTTTTCTCTAAAGTGTTACGGTTTAGTTGGGAAATCATTTAAATAGCAAAAAAAAAATCTGGATTTTGTTGATGCTTTATTTTGTCTATTTCTGGAGTAGTTCTTTTGAATTTTGCCCATAATTCTAGAGCACAGCCCTTATCCCTAAGGCATGGCTATTTGGAGGTTTCAACTAAATGTCTAGAGTTGTAAGATTTCTCCACTTCGTCTGGGCTGGAATTCTAATACCTCTGCTTCTCCACAACTGTCTTCAGTGACTTCAGTTCTCAGCCATCAAGTAGCAGTTTTCTGTTGGCCTTTTGATATTTCACCGTATGCATGAAGAGATGACAAGCTGGCAAAGCACTTGTGGGATATTTTATACACATTTTGGATGCTCTGCGTCTTCCTCTCTTTGGCTTCTAGCTGCCTTTGAAGCCTAAAGCTCAATTTCTGTTTCTTTAAGCTATCAAGATTGTCATTCATTGTCATTCTCTGCTTGAATCATACACCTCTTCACCTCATGTTAAAAATGACCTCATGAAGAATCCAGGGTGAATATGTGGCTCACTTTCCAAACTTGTCTTTTTTCAAAAGTCTCATTCATGCATAGGTGTAAACACTTTTGTAAACACTTATTTGGTTTTAGAGTTTTATACTGTGTGAGAGTGAGTCTTACATCACCTATTTATTATGTCTGGAATTGGGACTCAGAAAACTCTCAGTTTGAATTAATGTTCCACTCACATTTTTATTTGTGGAATCCAAGCCTAAGTTTTTTCTCCATTAGCAAAGGAGACCGAAATCTGTGGAGGAGGGTGACTGTAGAAAGTGTCAGTGATGATCGCTTCTCAGTCTTTTGGCTAAGATCAAGTGTAGAAAGTGTCAGTGATGTAAGGAACTAGCAAATGTGGAAAGGGTTCAAATGATATTCATTTTTAAAAATACCTTCTACTTCAACATTGATACGGCCAGAGACGGGGAAAAGCAACACAAACATAAGAAGTGGAGAAGAAAACTAAGTGCCAGGTGATTTTGTTCATCCTTCAAATTACCTGTTTTATATGTAGCCAGGTTTTATTTTTAAACAAAATTTGAAATCTAAGTATATTCAGTGTTAACAATTAAGTCTTATGCTTCACTTCTTAATGACTTTGCACATGTTATACTTGTTTTAACAGCAAGCTTACTCATAAATAATGCAGAAAGTAGGTAGTGAATATAGTACTGTATCAGGAGGTACTGAAAAGAAGAGAAAAAAGAAGTCCTGAGGTTTATACACTTCACTTAAACAAAATTTACTGAACACCTGTCATGTTCCAAACACTGAAATATTTATTGTGGGGGAACATAAAGGTTTATACCAAGATGAATGAAATAGGATTCCTGCTAGCAGTTGTGTTGGGGACATAATTTTTTAGTGTGCTGTAATCATATTCACTGGTAAGCCATAGTTATATACAAGGAGTTAATAAAAACAAAGAATGCTTTGACTCTAATCAAGGAAGTCTTCATGTAGCAGACATTTGAGCTGAATCTTGAAGGTGAGTAAGATTTACCCAGACAAAGGAAGACAAGAAGAGGCATTCCAGACAAAGCCAACAACAATAGCAGATCAAAGATATAGGGAGCAGGAAAATGGCGCACAGTGTTATGGCAGGAGAAGGAGCATAGATTACAAGATGTTTGGAATTCCTGAAATTAAAAGTGAAGAGTGGGGTTTGTCAAAATAGGAGGGCGGAAAGAGAGCCAGAGTCCTAGTTATTGGCGACCTGTAATGTCATGTCAAGAAGTGTAGCCATTGCTGGAGGCAAAGGGGAGCCACCGAGGAGTTAACAAGGGTAACTAGAATTGCATTTTAGATAGAGTTTTCTCTGACTGGGGTAAATATTTCAAAAGAATAGGACATTATGCAGTCACAAGAGAGTGAATCAGTTCAAGAACAATGGTCAAGGCTCACTGATGGTAAAAGTTGAGGAAAACTTTTACAAAGTTGTAAAATTATAAGGGTGAGGAAAAATAGGAAGCTAACTTTTAAGAGCAAAGTACAAATTTACCACATAAAAACAAAAATTTCCATTTTGGATACAGAATTTGAGGCAATTATAAACTTTAAATTATTATAATCATATTGCTGGACAAATGAGGTTCAAGACAGTGATCATGGATGTGAAAAGTATTTGCAAGTAATTAGTACATCAAAGTAGGCAAAATCACAAGAGTGCTTAGGGGTGAGTAGTGAAGTAGAAAGAAAAGAGCCAAGAGCAAGAATAAAAACCTGGAGGACATCAAGGTTTTAGGATTGGATAGATGATGAGCAAAACACAGGGGGACTAAGAATCGCTTCCGGCCATAGCAAGTGAATCTTGTATAGACTCTAAGTAGTAAAGAATGTCAGGAAGTGAGTAGTGGACAGAAAAATGAAGTGGGAAAGTGGGAAGGCCCAGTCAAATCTGGATGAAGAGCGCTGGCTGGACAAGTCACTGGTGACCTTGGAAAGGAAAGAGGTTTTCAGTGGACAGGAGAGGCTGAAAGAATGGGGCCATAACATAAATTATTCTTTCAAAAGGATGATTTCCAATAAGAGTAAAGAAGTAGGAACTTGTCAGGCACAGGGATGACTTGAGAGTCAAGAGAAAATTTCTTTGGATAGGAAAGACTTAATCAGTTTACAAGCCGAGGGAAACACTAATAAGAATAGGAGAGACAAACATCAACAGAAGGGAAGATCAAGTTTCTAAAATATAAAGTGGTCAGAGTTCCAAATATTAGGAAGAACAACTGTATTTGAACATGTTGAAGGCATCACATCCTGCGACTAATGAATGCCAGGGACCCACAAGAGACAGAAAGACACAGGGTGAGGGAAGAGGGAATTAGGCATCGCTTTCACTCTAAACAATCTAACTTTCTTGATAAAGTAGGAGGGAGTCTGTGTGTATGTGTGGGTAAATGGTATTAGTTTCTAATTAGTCAGGACTAAGTAAGACTTTGCCTGTGGCACAGAAAGTCTAAGTGATGGTGACTTTATCTCAAGTGGCACTTGGCTACCCAGCCTGGAAGAAAAAAAAAGAAAAAAAGAAAAATGTCACCTACCAGATAGCTCTGGAAACAAGGTTCCCTCCCAGCCACACTGTACATGATGCAAAATAAAGTACACAGCTATCAGAGCGGTCTAGGCTGGGCAGTGAGAAGGACCTGTAGGCTGGGAAAACTTTGGAAATCAACGAGGAGGTTTTGGGTGAGCAGGAGAGTGAATGCTCTGCTTTTCCCCCTTTGTCTCTTCCCTCTGGCAAGGGCCCTGCATGCCTCTGCTTGCTACAGCAACTGTTACTGACAAAAACCAAAAATGAAACACAGAGAGGGGATGTGTTATTTCAACATTTAATATTTTTCTTAAAAGACAGTAATCATCTAAATCACTCCCCAAAAGGTCTTTTAAATTCTAAGACTGAAAACAAAATTATGGTTAAATATTTAATTAATGTTTTTTTATAGCTAGCATATTATTTTAGAAAGGGAAAATTTGTGATACAATGAAGGACCATTTTTCACATCCTGTGCTTCTAATATATAGCACACCAGGGCCTGCAGTATAATAAATATCTTATATTAGTTTGTAGGACTTGTATATGTAAACCTGTGTGAGGCCAACGTAGTATTGAATTTCAAGTTGAAAGAGTTAGTGCAAACCTCTGGCAAGTCACTTCATCTTTCAGGACTCAACTTTCAGACTTATAAACTGACAAACAAGGATAAATCTCCAAGCTTTCTTCCACATTAAAAAATCCATTAGCATAATTTATCATTTTAAATTATTGTACAATCCCTTTCCTAACTCTACAGGAAATAGAATCCAATTTACTGCCCTTTTGTTCTAGTTTCTTCACTTACTACCCCTATTTACACCTTAGTAGTTTCATTCCTGGAAGACCAGAAATATTGTTTATCCTTGTCTCAGTTCATTTACTACAATCATAACAAAATAGCTGACTGTGGATAGCTTAGGAAGTAAAGACTTTTTGTTTGTCTTACAATTCTGATGGCTGGAGCGTACCAGTGGCATGGCACTGGCACCCTGGCAAAGGCCCTCTGGCTGTTATCATGACATGGTGGAGAAACAGCAAGGGAATTGGCTGCATGCAGAAGCAGCCAAGAAGGTGGGGTAGCCTTGTCTTTAACAACTCTTCTCTCAAGAGCTATCTGACCCTGTGAGACCAGCATTAATCCCTTCTGGGCAGTAGCCCATGACCTAACTACCTTCTGCTAGGCCATGTTTCTAAAGGTCCCTCCACCACTCAAGCTCAGCACACAGCAGGGAACAAGCTTGCAGCACAGCAACCTCAGGGGACAACTCAGCCCACAGCAACCCTCTTGTGACCACTCCTTTCCAAGGAAGTGACTCCATATTCTGTGCTTCCTGGGACCACACCTCTGCCTTCAGTAGGCAAAAGTTGCGCAGCAACTTGTGCACATCTCAGCTTAGCCTGGTGACTGCGGACAAAATCAGAAAATGCACATAAAGCTCCTATTAGAATTCCTGACATACAGGATACATTCAGCAGAGTGTGCCAAACATATCTGACATCATGGTGTGTGGGAAATAATCAAAACACAGCATTATTTTTGTCCCCTACTCAGATGTTTCTCCTGCCACCAGATGAAAACCCAAGAGAACATGTGGCTCTTGGGTTAGAGAAGACCCACAGTAACTATAAGTCTTCAGCGTTGTCTTGATTCAAAGAGAGCTTCCAGTACATTAACCAGTTCTTTCTTCTGGATTCAGAGATGACTCATTTCATTGCCTAGATGCTTACACCATCAAGGCCCAGAGGTTGGAAAGCAAAAGTGAAGGCGAGGTGAAGTTCTATCTGATGGTGACTGTTCTAGGTAAACCTGGCAGGCAGTTAATGCTGTCTCTCGCCCCTCTAACAATTTTGTTGCAGTGGTTGCAAACTGTGCTTTTCCTTAAGAATGACCCTGATGGGGATCATGCACACTTTCCTCTGACTAGCCACTTCTCTCCCACCTATCAGTTTTCCATTTATTGTCCCATCCCAATGTTTGGCCCTTGGGTCCATCTGCCTTTGGCAAGACCCCTCTCCACTATCCAACAATTTCCTTATACGACACCTAAAAATTATTGAGTAATATTCATTAGGATTTTTCAGCTTCCATTTAGGTACAAAAAAGTTGGGAAGAATGTCACTCCCACTTTAAAAGCAAAAAGGTGAAAAACAGAATCCCCTGTGTCAGGACTTTTCTTGAGCTCATCAGAGAGCAGAGGTAAAGGGGCCACAAAGCAGCCCAAAAGTTAAGGAAAAAGACATGTGCCCAAGGAGAGACAATGGCAAAGATGCATTTGTCTATGCCAGAGCATCTGGGGAAAACAAGCTCCCCACACACACCCATGAAATGGGTAGGAGGACTGCAGCTAAAGCTTTGTAATGGATTGATACAGATTGATAAACGTTAATGATCTTCACATTTTGGTAATTTGATAGAGCATGAGAATGTGGAACCTCTAGAAATTACATAGGGCAATTTGCACACATTCACTGGCTTTTCTCCACAGATTTCAGAGTGCTCACAAGAAAATTTTCAGCCAGGGTAGGAGGCAGAGCCAATTTGCAGTGGCAGTGTGTATCTAAGAGAGAAAGAGATCAAAGCCCTACAGAATGAAACACTATAGAATGAAGGGGGAGGGGTGGGGGCAGCAAACCCATAGGGCACATAGATCCCTTGCAGAAAGGAAAAGAAAAGGAGAAACATACCTGCTCCTGGGGAAGGGCCAGGAAAATGCCTCCTTCACAAGAGAAGGCATGAAGCCAAGTTTGTCTGCTGTGGGAAATGAGAGTAGGACCACTGAGCCCCAATCCAGGATATAGGCTACACCAGGATATTAGAGGAAACAGAATGCCTCTTCCCTTCTGTCAAATGTCTAGTGACAATCTAGTGAGGAGGAAAGAGCAGGCATGTGCAAGAGACACAGGCCGGGGTTCACCAGGAAACTAAGCCCATGCTGCCATAAGCAAAGCAACACTAATTGCCAAATTCAAACACAACTCGGGAGTGGATACGCTGTGATACACAGTATCCATGTCATCAAATGCTAACTACTCCACAATAAACTAAAGCCAAATATCAGTCCAAATAAGAATATGAATGGATCTTACATGCATTGTACCAAGTGAAGAAAATCAGACTGAAATCCCTATCATCAGTATGGTTATATTTATATGACATTTTTAACATAAGTGAAAGAATAGGGAGCAAAAAACAGATCAGCAGTTGCAAAAAGCTAGAAGTGGGTATAAGGTTGACTATAATAAGGGTATGAAGAGTTTGGAGGGGTAATGGAATCATTCTATATCTTGACCATAGTAGGAGTTACATGCATTTGCAAAACTCATAGAACTATACACTAAAAGGGTACTTTGCTGTATATAACATATCTCAAAGATATTTAAAACTAAAAGACAACGCTTAATTAAAATTAAATTTTGTTCATCTAAAAACATCAAGAGTGAAGTTGCAAAACATTGACTGGGAGAAAACAAAAAGTTGTAGAACTTGTACACATAATATGTAAAGAACATACAAATGTATGAGAAAAAAGAAAACCCAGAGCTGAGGATTTAGCTCAGCGGTTCAGTGGCCTGCCTTGCAAGCTCAAGGACCCGAGTTCAATCCCCGGTACCAAAAAAAGAAAAAAAAAAAAGAAAACCCAGAGCTGAGGATTTAGCTCAGCGGTTCAGTGGCCTGCCTTGCAAGCTCAAGGACCCGAGCTCAATCCCCGGGACCAAAAAAAGAAAAAAAAAAAAGAAAACCCAGAGCTGAGGATTTAGCTCAGCGGTTCAGTGGCCTGCCTTGCAAGCTCAAGGACCCGAGTTCAATCCCCGGTACCAAAAAAAGAAAAAAAAAAAAGAAAGAAAACCCAAGAGGAAAATGGGCAAAAGACTAGAATGGACATTTCTCAAAAGAGGATATGCAATAGGATAGTAATGGGGCCAGGGATTTAGCTCAGTGGTTCCACCATCTGCCTCGCAAGCGGAAGGTCCTGAGTTTGACTCCCGGTACCAAAAAAGAAAGAAAAGAAAGAAAGAAAAGATGCCCAAAGTCATTATTCTAAATGCAAATGAAAACATAATGAGGTATCACTACTCAGCCGTCAGATTAGTTAAAATTAAGTATTCACAATAGCAAAGTTGCTGAAATGTAGAGCAACTGAAACTGGCTGAAATGTACATAACCACTTTGGGAAACTTATTCTGGCAATATTTACTACACTTAAAAACAGCTAACCCAAAAAATGAGAACCAAGACCCTATCATGTGAAGGTACAGGATCCCAGTAATGAATGTAACTGTATTGTATACCTAGATTGTACCAATAAACTCAATAAAAAGAAAAGAAAAAAAAAACCTAGCCCTTATGATCCATCAGGGATAGATCTGCTCCTGTGCATTTATCCAGTGGAGATGAGTGCATATGCCTAATAAAAAGACACACCAAAGAATGCCCATAGGACCACTATCATAATAGCAAAAATCTGGTAACAATGAAAATTTCCAGTAATAGGAAAACATAAATTTTGTTATATATAAATGATGAGATACGACACAAGAATGAAAAGAATACATGATGGTAGCATGCAATGAAACAGATATGATGAGCACAAGAAGCATAAAGGAGTTATGCTGTATGATTTGATTTACATCAAGTTCTAGGACAGATAAAACTCATCTATGATGAAGTCAGAAGAGTGGTTTCAGGTGAGGGTAGTATTACTGAGAAGAGTCATGAGAAAACCTTCTGAACTGCAGAAAACATCCTATATTTTTAACCTCCATGGTGTTTACATGGGTGGTATATAAGCAAAACTTCATGTAATAGCAAATTTATGTACTGTGCACTGTATTACACATATGATTACAACACAACACAGCGAAACCCAATACAATACAAAGAATATACACTTGCAGAATAGCTCAAGGGTTAATGATAACATTTACAAACTGAGTAAAAACTGACAAGAGTAAAAGAACTTGCTATGACCACTGACCCTGTGTTTCCTATCAGTCTACAATGAAGAAGAAACATGCAGTAGTTCTGTAGCCTACAGTAAGATCAGCTTCAATGCAACTTCTGTTCCTTGTAGGCCCCAAACTTATGAGACGTGCAAAGAAATAACTTTAAAAAAGCATATAGAGCAAGCAGTTTTCCCTTCACCTTTTAAAACAGGGACATTTACTTTTACATACATACATAATTGCTACATCATGTCTGCCAGGTTTTTTTTCTATCAAGAGAACAAAATTTCTTGTGCCATCATTCTCCTATCACATCATTTATTATTAAACCAAGACAGCATTTTACTGTGCACTTTCTGCCGTAGCTCAACACCAGTTGTTTTAACGAACCCTGCAAACACTCCTAAGGAGAATCAGACCTCCAGGATTCCAGCACCTGTGGCCAGTCTGGGGACAGCAGCACTCCCAGAACAGCTGCTGCTCATGCTCTCATCTGCTGCTGAGGCGGCTCCTCTGTTTTCCCCACAAACATTGGACACCTGCCCTCAATCCTTCCAACTAAGGGTTACCTGAAAGGCCCCCTTTCCTTGGTCTAGGAAGAAGGAAAACCCCATCTACTCCCCTGCACCTTGCTGAGGCTCATACACAGCTCAGCAAGCTTGCTCTAACACGCCTTCACATGAATCCTTTCCCTTTTTCATAACTCCAAGAGCCTTTTACAATTACTTTTATCAGTACCTGCTTGAGGCAGAATTAGTTACTCTACAATTATGTTCTGCAATGGCACACAGCATCTAACTCTGGCCTGCAGCCTGTATAATGGGTGTTGAACATCTCCATCAAACATCAATGTACAAACTACTTTGAAGAAAATAATACACCATGTATTAACTATTGTTATTCTCTTATTATTTTGTTAAGAAAGTTTGTTCAATTTTTTCATGAAATTTTTTAAAAGCCAAAAACTTTTCAATGTTAACATTCTGTTATAATAACTTTGGGTTAAACCTTATGAAACTGTTGATTGTTAAATAATTTGGGTCTAAAGGATTGTAATTTTATGTGGTTTAAGCAAACAGTTGTATTCAAAATGGACTTTTTGGAGAAACTGAACTGCAGGTTGGATTTAAACAAAAGGAAAAGCAAGTTCTTAAATGAATACCTAGACAAATAGCAAAAGACCCAAGAAACATCTTACCTTGGCTTTCAGATCAGCACACAGTTCCTGTTGCTTTTTCCTGTCCTTTGCCAATGTGCTTTCCATTTCATAAGTGGCACAGGCCTCAAGGAGGGTCAGCATTGCCTTCTGTATAAAGTCTTTCCTGTTCTTATTCCAATTTTCAATCAAGATCCTTTCCTGCTCCTTAGCAAAGTGATATTGGTCACAATATTTCTCATGCTCTACCTGAAAAGATAACAAGTGGTGAACATTTATCAATGTGAAAATGGGTCTATATTTTATGTCACAGTTGTACAAATAAATAACATTAATTATAACTAATGATTTTGAAAAACTGAACATAAACATCTTAATAGCAAACACAATAGCCAAGTACTAGCTTCAGCTTTTAGAGAGCGCAGCTAACTGGTAACTGAGAATGTTATCTAATGTATGTAAGTTCTCCGTTTCCTAAAGGAAAATGGAGTCAGATCAAGTGGCCTCTAAAACAACTTCCACTTCTTAACAGCAGTGCTTCAAAGAATAGAAAGCAACATTTCTCCCAAAATATCATGTTTTTCAACACACCATGCCTAAATCAGTTTTGACAATCGCATCTAGTGTTCCAGTTAGACAACATGCCAATAAAAATTTTAAATTGCTGTAATAATCCTGAAAATTCAGTTTTATCCTTAACTATTAGAATTCTCAGATTCTTAAATTTAAGGAAAGTACAGTAGTGACATCTAGCCCTTCCCACCATACACTCTTGAAGGACACGACACTCACATATTAGTACAGTAGGAGGAGCTCCTTACAGCAATGACTCTCCAACACGGGAAGTATTGGAACCTTGCGGGGAAGGATAGGAATGAAGAGAGCCTGACTACTTTGAAAAATCTCCACAGGTGATTCTGAAAAGCTCCTCATGCAAAAGTGTGTCTTCCACATCTTCGAGCTTCACATATTATTTAATCCCTTAATGGTGTGAGAAAGGAAGCTAGCAAGCAAGATAAAGCATGCCCCACCTAATGTAATACTTTAGGTATGATTGATTACATACCTGATGAAACAGACTACACTCTCACTTAAACCAGGTATCAACTGCTAGAATCTGTTCTGTACATTTCTTAGCTTTGTTCCATAAAGCCATAAATATACTTAATATTTGTAAGCATCAAGAAAAGAAGCATATACCATGCAGAAATACATACTAATCAATCCAATATAGAAAGTAAATAGAAAACTCTATCATGCTAATTATAGTAGGAGAACAAAAATCTGCAAAGTTCATGATGATACCTAGTTGCAGAAGCAAATGAATTGATAGGGAACAAAGAGAAAACTCTGATTCAATAAATTGACAATTTTTTAAATTCTAGAGTGAATTATTTATTACATAACAGGTATCAATTAGAGACCATAATCGAAATGAATACTTGTTGGGGGTTTGGGAGAATAAAAAATATGGGGCAAGGATGGTCACAGTAGCTCTATGAACTTTGCTTCTGTTTCTTCTTTGGAAATGAAAGATAATAATAGCATTTCTCTCACCCACTGTTATGCATGCTGAACGAGTTTCTATGGGATGACACTGAAACTCCTATACACATGATTGTTTTAATTTGCTATATTTAAAACAATTACAAAAGTGCATAGCCAGCAATTGTTGACTGCTAAAACAATTCAACCTGCCAGGATGAAGGAAGGATTTAGCACTCACCAAATCATGCCTAGATTTGTGAGGAAAATATCTTTGTAACATGTCCAGATACAGAGTTCTTCTGCCAACAAGATCTCCAGGATATTGATCTAAAACAGCCTGGTAAATCCAGTGATCTTCTTCACTTAGTTGGAAGTTTCTGATGGCAACAAAAATGACACAATATATAGTAGAGGAATTGTGGAGTTTAAGGGAGATCAAATCGTTCAAACTATTTGCAAAAAAAATCCATTCAGTGAATGAGCCAAGTATTTCAGTTCTCTCTGTAGTTCTGCACACACAGACAGTCAAAGGATTGTGCAAATAAAGCGTTTCAAACAGGAAAATTAAGCCAGGAGAAAGGCCGGCTGAACGCAGTTGGCCCTTCAAACTTTCAGGTTTTCATGGGCATTATTGCAACTTACAATAATTACATAAAAAAGGAATTTTTAAAAACTAATGTCTATTACTGAAAAGTTTCTAAACTCTAATACAATAGTTCTTTCAATCATTCATTTGGTATTTTCTTTTTTGGTACTGGGGATCAAACTCTGGTCCTCATGCTTGCAAGGCAGGTGGTAGAACCGCTGAGCTAAATCCCTGACCCTACTTATCTGGTATTTTTATGAGTAGCAGGCATAATATGAAGCAGCTCATGAAAAATTATTTTTAAAAATATTTATTCTACCGTGCCTAGCAACATGACTTAAAAAATATGACCAATTAATAAAATAAACAAACATTGAAAATAGATTATAATGAAAACAGGTTTTATAGGGTTGGGTTTTTTTTCTTATTCAACAAAGTTCCTATATCTAGGCTGGAGAGAAATACAAATGTAGACAGTTGGATGAACAGTTACATAAAGGAAAACAAAGATAACCTGAAGAAGGCACCTACTGTTCTTAAGGTTTGGCTTCAAAGAAAAGTCTAAAACTATCTTTTACTTTATACTCTGAAGTCCTTGCTTTGTGGAAGTAATACTAAACATTGGTATGAAAGGATAACCAATGGTGATGTTTCAGATCACTGAAGAACGCGTCTGTAAACTGGATCCCTGCAAGTTGCCTTCCCAGTCACATGTCCATGCAGCTCCAAAATGCTCAGTTCTTTCAGAATATCGTATGCATTGACACATATATAAGTATTAGCAAAGTCCTATGCAAAGTGAAATGTGGCATTAACAGCTTGAATTCTAAACTGAAATAATGCCTCTTTGTATTCTGAGTTTATTTGCATATTATTATTCCTGTTTAAGACAGTAGAATAATCAAATACAGATGCAATCAGAGGGAATATTATTAGCCACAAATATTTCTTTGGTCCCAGATGAGGACATGTCATTGTTTATTTCTACTATATTGATGGTTATTACACTTTCAAATTAATTGTGCAACTCAAAAAATTTCATGTCTTTATGCTTCTGAAAAAATATTTGAAAGTTTAAAACAAAATAAACACATTTTAAATCAGTGACACCAATGGGAATTCCACTGTCTTAATGTAAGGTTTCCTAGTTTCTATAAAGTATTTCATTGTATTAAGTGGAAAAAAAGAATCGCTTCTCGGCCTTTTGGCTAAGATCAAGTGTAGTGGAAAAAAAGAGAAAAAGTTCTTTTTTCAAAGAAGGAAATCTTGTCTATCTGATCTATGATGGGGAAAAGTAAAAGGATTGGAGGTATACTACCAGGAAAAATACTCTACAAGTCTTCAATGTGAAATAATCTAATGAAAAGAAAGGCTTTGAGTTGAATCCATTCAGTGAATACACCATGTATTTCGGTTCGATCTGAAGTAGCTCTGCACACACAGTCAAAGGGTTGTGCAAATAAATCATTTAAAGCAGGAAAATTAAGCTAGGAGAAAGGCTGGCTGAGTACAGTTGGCCCTTCAAACACTCTCAGGTTTTCATAGACATTATCGAAGGTTCTCTCTCAAAGAACTCATTTTCATTCATGGTAACATAAAGCATTTTAAGAACAAAATTAGCTAGGTAAATTCTCCAATACATAAGTAACAATAACAAAAAGACTAGAACTACAGTTCTTTCCTTCATTAATTTTTTTAAATTTCTTGTAATCAAAGGGCTTTGGACACAGTTTGAATTTCCACCTTTATTTAGTAAAAAATATGAATGTGTGTGGGGAAAGTGATGGGACCTAAAGTTTCTTGTTCTTTTAAATTGCCATTCATCTATATAATGAGGCTGATGGTTTTATAAGCCAGAGTTATTTTATTAGTCTTAATTTCTATCACCAAGATGTGAGTCTTGTTGATAACTCATAGATGCCCCTCCCTTCTATATAGAATTGTGCTGGGCCAATTGGGAACTTCTTCAATCCAAAGGTCATTCTCCCACCCTCTCTCCAGGGCCACCATGCAACAGACACTTGCTTCCAGGTGGAACCAACTACTGGAAGTGATATCAGTCTCCACTGAGATCTCCTCCCTGCTTAGTGCACTGTCCCTTCTCCATTCTGCCTCTTTCCCAAAACTTCTCTGGAGAGCAGCCTCCAACAAGCCTTTTGTTCTAGGAACCGCTGTCTCAGTTTTGTTTCTGCAGAACCTCACCTAAAATAAATGACAAGCAATCTTACCCATAATTTAACTCTTCTGGTTTATGGAGAAACACTTTTAAACTAATTGCCTTGATGATCTCTTCTACTGAATGATGGTACGAGATTGTGGCTGTCCTCAAAGACAAAGCATGAATAGCAAACATTTACAAAAATGCTTTTCAAATAAAGCACACATTAAGCAGTGTACATTGCTATAAATAAATATAGCAGCAGGAGAATTTGTGGCACTCAGTGAATTTTTATAGATTGCATACATGTATTAATTAGGTAGCATTTTAGTGATAACATTAAAAACCACTGAAATATATGAAATAACTCTAAAACATTAAAACCTGATATTTCAAACCAAGTATGCTATGAACAGTGACAACATCCATTTTGACCTTCCTGTTGATTTGAGAAACATCAGATCCCAATAGTTTTTCCTAGTTACCACAATTACGCAAATTCTAAGTCATTTTTTCTAGCAAATGTACAGTAAAAATTTAAAACATGGTGAAAATAAGTGACATGTACATATTCACAATGTTATTATTTTTACAGTATTGATAGCAGTTTCCAGAGCTATAGGCTTAAATCTTGAGGCAAATAATCACATGGACAATAATTATGGCACAGACCTTTCTGTTGGAATGCTGCTTGTGAAAGAGCGAGGAAGCACCCACCTTCCCACATCTATCCTGAATATATACCAAGTCTCTGCACAGTAGAATCTAAGAGGAATAGCTGAACATGAGAGCCTCTTCACAATAACTTGATAGCCATTTCCTAGAAGCGTGGCCTTTTAGTTCTAATACAAAGTCTTACTCAGTTTATCTGTATTTTGAAATTTAAATCTAGACATTTATTTTTTCTATTTTAACTTTCATATTTTCTTTGCACATAATATATATTTATGGCCAAGATTACCTTTCACCTTTTGAAGATGTCATTTAATTTAACTGCTTTGCCAGTGATTGTCACAATAAACTAGCTAAATTACGCACCCATACTGAGAAATTTTCTGATCCTTTATCTGTTTTCTGAATTTGAAAAATGATATAATTTTAAAGATAATTTGAAAGAAAACTTTAAACTTATCCTAAATATTTTCAATTAAAAACAGCTTGGACAAAAAAAATTTTTTTGACAGTTGCTACAATTTCTATTCTTTTTTATCTAATTTAAAGGGCTTTGTAATTTTATGTTTAGCACAGCACACCAGAATTTTTTCAGTTCACAAGTTTGTTAAGCACTTCAGACATTGCAGAGGGGATGAGACATTTACCACTCAAACCACTCAGCCTCCCTTGCCCCCAAACCCTGAGGTCCACAGATACAATTTCATTATGATTTTCCAGAAAATGAGAAAAAACAGATAATTAAAAAACGAGGACAACTGGGCTGTGAAAATTCAACCTGACCCAGGCTGATTGTCTATAATCCTATCTGTTTGAGTCATTCCAAAAAGTCTAAACTGACTCACAATTAACTTATCCACTATTTCCATCAGAGCCACTTTTAAACTATTTCCTTTGGGTACACTCCACAACATCAAAGCACATTTACCAGTGAAGATGGGGCAAGGGTCGTCAATAAGACACAAGTACTTCAAGTCTCGGAAATTAAACATTGTGTTTATATACTGGCTGAAAGCTGTTTTATATTTTATCTAGGTAAGAAGAGCTTTCCAGGCAAAGTTGTAATTAGTGCCTTCTGAAGCAAGCTGACGCAGTTACCAGCATCTGAGGACAGCCTGAGATTGTCAGATGACAATAGGGAGTGTAGCCTAAAGAAACACTCGACTCTCGTAAAATTAAGTGTCAGAGATTCTCCACTAAGCGGCTAGACTGAAGAGCCACTGGTGGATTAACATGGTTAAAAGCTAGTTTTGTCACAATCCCTTTGTCTGCCTGCACCGTGTCTGATCAGGTGGAGAACACAGCTCTACTTTCCAATGTTGTCTTTCCAAACCAGACCCACCCAAACACCCACTCTAATCCAACTAGTTCCTGAGTTTGTCACCTCATCCATAAACTATCCACTGTCATTATCTAAACACAAACTTTTAATTTCCTTCTGACATACAGGGGCTCTCTGGTTCCAGGCCATATCTGAGTAACAGAATCTACCCCTCTGATTTATTTGGGTAGGTACATTCTCTTCCCAGGAAATCCATTCCTACTTGGTATTTCTCATCTCTGTGGTCCCTGGGTTCCACCGAGTCTGGCTACTTTAGCTAAGAACTGACAACAAGAATAAAGTGGATTCTCAAAGGCGTAGTCAAATCTCACTGAATTGGAGAATAGGTTCTTTAAAAGTGAGCCATGGTGTAAAACCAAAACTTGCAGTAACATCTAAATTCTCATTTGTTATGGTTTGAATCTTAAATGTCCTCCCCAAACTCCTCATGTGTTGAAGTCTTGGTCCCCAGCTGGTGACGCTATTGGGAGATGGTGGAAATGCTAGCAGGTGGGGCCTACAGAGAGGAAGCAGGTTACGGAGGGCCTGCCTTTGAAGTGGGTATTTTGTCCCTGCTCCTGGTCATTGTTCTCTCTCCCCTCTCTCCTCTCCTTCTCTCTGCTTCACAGTGGAACCAAAGTGACCATGACTTGAAATCTGTGAAAGTGTTAAAACAAAATAAACTTTTCCTCTGTTAAATTGACTTTCTTAAATACTTCATGTTAAATATTTCATCACACTGATGGAATGCTAACTCACATGACCACTCTTCTGAGATGTGACAGTGTGGCAGGGTTTTAAGTGATGGCTCCAGAATTTCTTCTAAGAAGGATTATGAAATGGAATCTAGTCAGAAGAGGAGGGTAAGTGATTTATTTGGTAACTGTGTTTTCCAAATAGACAGCACACTTAGGTTTCTTTTTCAGAATAGTTTACATGAAGAACTTATTTTTTTATTTAGAATGCACATTTCTTAAAGGGGGGTGAAGGCAAAGCTTCTAAATTACATTTTGTTGCCTATATATGTTTGTACTGGACATTTTGCTAAAAGTAAAATGTGTAGCTCTATCACCCCCATTTGTTAGGTTTTAAATAATTACATTTATCAGAAGTGTAAGGAAAAGAAAACCATAGCAGACATCATTGCCCCTAGCCTTGCTCCTTTTCACCAGAATGCTGATCCTCCCTCCTCCAACTATGCCCAGGCAAAGAAAACTCCATAACCAGCCCCGGAAATGAATCTTGACTGATCGAAAGGCTCTCCAGATATCCATTCACAAGCTTTCTATTCCTCTAGCCAGTATTTTCTAAGTGCTTGAACAAAAGACCCAATCTGGCCCCAAAAATGGGAGGGAAAATTCTTCTGGGGAAAAAGTTTCTGAACTCTTGTTTTAAAAGTCACAAAAGAGGAAAGGTCTTTTCCTGCTTTTGGACACTGTACTGGGGAACTGCTATGTCATGTGGCAGGAAGTTGTTTAACCTGGGAAGTCAGCAAGAGAATGCCGATAAACAGACCACACTTGGGCTGCTCTACTTCTGAGCTTCCTGTTAAATAAGAAATTATTCTTATTATATAAATTACTTTAAACTGGGCTATTTTTTATAGCTAAAGATACCCTAATTGACAGCTAAGTGCAAAAAGAAAAATGATATTTAAAAATGTATCATCTTATTGTTTTGGCAGGAGAGCATTAAAGAGTGATACAGAGTTGAAAGAGATGCAGAGCTAAGGTGAGCAGAAATCAGTCAGCATGTGAAACAATCCATGCTCCTCAGCTAATCAGAGGCAATAATTTTCAATAGGGGCCATTTTTATTACAAACAAGACAAAAACACCCCAAATTCAAATGAATAGACTTAGTGAAGACACAATTATCTATGTTATGTGCTTTAATTTTTAAAACGTCCTTTGACTGAGGCAAAATCGGCCTCCAAGTCAGCGCTTTATTTCTCACTTTTGGGGAGCACAAATGTTTTAAAGTGCAGTAAAGTTTAAGTGCAATTCCCTTAGATAGATATTCTGACTCAATTTTCCAGGTCGAAAGCATGAATAATAAAACTGGCTTGGTTCTTTAGGATGATATAAGGAAATGTTTAATTAACCATCATCAGGGCTTCTGAGATTCTAAGTGACATATGAATATGTTGCAGTATCACTTCAAACAAACAGCCAGTAATCATTAAGAAGTTAATGGGGCCAGGGATTTAGCTCAGCAGTTCGGTGGCCTGCCTTGCAAGCGCAAGGACCCGAGTTCAATCCTCAGTACCAAAA
>NW_022900938.1:35620088-35632120 GCF_012274545.1 Fukomys damarensis | reverse complement strand
AAAAAAAAAAAAAAAAAAAAGTTATAGAATGGATAAGAAAATTGATGCTTCTTATATCCCAGTTTATTTTTCAGATATTAACAATATTCAACTTTATGTTCTTTTATAAGCACTAATATGGCAAATAAACATAAACTTGTGAATGTAGTAATTATAATTTCTTATATTACTGGTTCTCCATGGTATCAGTTCTAATGATTATAGTTTCTTCAAAGGATTATATTTTTGCCATAGTTGGACTTCAAGGTATAAGCAGCAGAGAAAGAACGTTATGAACAATTGATTTGGTATATAAAATATGTTGCAACTCTTCTTGTGTTTGACAATTTTGTCCATAGGGATTTTATTCTTGTCTTTGATTATAAATATAAATATTTTATTTTAGTGACAAATTCAAGGTATTATCCAGATTTAATAGTAATAAATGTCCATTGTCCTGGACACAAATCTGTCAAGCTGTGGTTTCAATTTCTTCTAATCAATTTTCTCAAGATTAATTTGATTTTACCCCATTGAATAATACACTTCTTATAAATGGTTTTTACCACTCCATTCTATAATACTCAGATTTTTCAGTCTCCTGGCATATTGAAAATGTGGCATTAATCACCATTACCCTTGTAGTCTCTGGAAAAACAACTGAATCCAGAAAACAGCCCAGAGGCCTCTCCTGTGCACTCTTAGTGCTGGGAAGTAGCTGGGAAGCCCTCCTGAGCGCCTTGACCCCTGGAGCCTCCTAAAGTAATTTTTATAGCCCTTATACACTGGCATGTGTCCTATATGGGCCACTTAGGTATAGCCTGGCCTTTGTGAGGGGCTCAGACACTGACAGTGGCTTGCCCTGCTCCCAGGCATGTTGTAACACAACCACCTGGGCCCAGTGGAGTGAACCCACTATCTTATGACCTGCAGAATCATGGGCATCCCATGCCCACAGCTGGACACACTTTACTCAGAGCAAACCGAACCTACCTAAAAAAGACACAGTCCAGCGAATGATACCATCCCACAAATCCCAAGGGCACTGAGACACCTGCAGACATTGCTAACATTTATTAAAACTGAAGAAGCTACACAGACACTGCTAAAGCAGACACTAACCAAAGCCCACATGTCCTGTCAAACCAACTTCTGAGGAAACATTACCAGGAAAGACTTTTACTACAAAAGCTACCCTATGCAATTGGTAGAAATAGTTGACCTGCCAGATGTAAAAGTATGAATATAGAAATTTGAGATGCATGAATAAACAAGGTAATACAATGCCTCCAAAGGAACATAATAACTCTCTAGCAGCAAGCCCCAAAGAAAAGAAAATCAATGGATTGCCTGAAAAGAATTCAAAGTAATTTCAAGGATGCTTAATGAGATATAAGAGAATATATATAGACATCTAAACAAAATTAGAAAGGCAATTCATAATATGAATTTTAAAAATTTAGCAAAGATATAAAGATCAGAAAGTAGAACCAATCAGAAATCATACAACATGGAGTGTTATTCAGCCACAAATAATGAATCTTGTGCATTGAAGGCAAATGGATGGAACTAGAGATCATTCCATTACATTAAACAAAATAAGCCAGAGGAAGAAAGACAAGCATTGTTTTCTTTCATATATAGTGTCAAAGGGAAAAAACAGAAGGACAAAAGGAAAGTAGAGGTGGACTATAGGGAAGGGGACCAAGGAAATTGGTGGAGAGAGGTAGAGAGGTTAATAGGAATAGTGGGTATGATCAAGTATATTATGTGTATGTATGAAAATGTGATTGAGCATCCCACTACATTGTTCGATTAATATACGTTAATTGAAGTGAAAATTCCATAAAAATAATAGCACTAAAACTCAATGAAATTTAAAAAATACAGTTGAGAGTCTTAACTATGGAACTGATCCATCAGAATTTCTTGAAGACAGATCTTTTTAAGTAACCCAGTCATATTAAAAAGGAAGAAAAGAATTACAAAGAATGAAGAAAGCTTTCAAAACATATGGGAAACCACTAAGTGAGCAAATTACTGCATTATGGGTCTTCCAGAAGGAGAAGAGAAAGGAAAAACATAGAAAAGCTATGTAAATAATTACTGATATTTCCCAAATCTCGGAAAAGATGTGGACATCCAGAATCAGGAAACTCAAAGGATGCCCCCTGCTGGGGAAAAGGAAACCTTTTAACGTTGGTGGGAATGGAAACTAGTACAACAATGGAATCACTATGGAACAATCATTTTGGAGCAACCACTAGGGAGATTTCTCAAGAAACTAAAACATAGAAATTCAATTTCACCCAGATATCCTCCTAATCATCTTCCTTAAAGACTTAAAGACACGATATTACAGTGATACATGCATACCCATTGTTCATAGCAGCACAATTCATAATAGCTAGATCTTAGAATAACTTCTATGTCTATCAACTGCTTAATAAATAAAGAAAATAGGATATTTATACACAATGAAGCACTGCTCTGGCATAAAGGGTAAACTGAGTCATGGATGAAAAATGGATGCTGCGTCTTGAGACCATAAACCTGGTAACATATCTTGGCATGGCCAGCCAGAGCAATACGACCCAAGATGAGCTATGGAAACTATATGGACCATGCACCAGAGATTCCACTGACTTCACCAGAAGGCATTATCTTGACCAGTGGGAAAGGTTTCACCTAGCCAATTTTAAAGGCTTTAAAAGCTTTTCTACTATGGTAACATAGTTTGGTTCAGTATGAACTAGGAAATAGTGAGCGATAGGCATGAGATGGCAGTTATAAATTATGAGATTATTTTTCAGTTAAATCATTTCTGCTTAAAGCACAAAAGGTAGAATGAAATACCTTACCTTTAAGCTTTTGTGACTCTTTCTCTCAGGAAAAGCCCAGAAACTACAGTATTTAGAGTGGCCCCCAAAGAAAAGAGATGTCTTTAATGATCCTATCTTCTGATCCTCACTTGTCTCTGGGGAGGAGATAGGTCTCTCCAATCTGTTTAATAAAGACAACCACACTGAGTGGTCTCCTTGACCTCCTTCTTATAATCCTGTGGCTAGTAAATCAGTCTCATCCCCTCCAAGTGACTAAGGAACTCCATTAGAGCCACTAACCCCAGAGAAAGCCAATATTTCTCAGCCCCCTCATCATGATTACTCATCTAATAAGCAATCAACTGTTAAACACAACTCCTAAAGGCAGTCCATCTTCCCAAGCAGGTCATAGTCATGCATTATAAGGAGCACCACAGAAACATGGGAAATCAACAGGCTGATAGGAATGCAAAATGGGAAGCCTTACATTCACTTCAGATTCGAGCCTTATTCCCAATTCCTAAGGAACAATTAAAACTAGCCTATACCTCTCCCAAGGAAGTTAAATGAGCCTTAGGACAAGCAGTAATTAAGAATAGACTCCAGTGGTAACATGCCATCATGTAGGTGATTTAAGCAGATATTGATTCTAATTGATACCTTTACAGGCTGGACTGAAGTCTTTCTCACCACTCAGAAAAGGTTATGGAGATAATTAAGGTGATTCTTAAGGAAATCATCCCCTGATTTAGACTATGCTAGTCCCTCCAGAGTAACAATGGGCCTTCTTTTACCTCTCAAATCACACAGAGAGTAGCAAAGACTTTAGGAATAAAGTACTGTCTCCATTATACATAGAGACCTCAGTCTTATGGAAAGGTCAAGAGAGTCAACCAGACTGTAAAGGAAGTTCTGGAAAAACTTTGCCAAGAGACTTTTGAGTCCTGGCTCTGATTCCTATCAATACATCTCATGAGAGTTTGTAAGGTAACCCTCAGGAAAGAACTGAGTTCCTAAGTCAGGAATCTACTGTATGTGTCTCTCAGAGGGAAAGGAGACAGGGAGAGAGGGTATCACTAAAACTAGCTGGGAAAATATGCATGACACGATCCCAGGACACATACACAGAACAATTCTCAGAAGTCTGCATGTGAACTTTGCATGAGAACTCACGCAGGTTTTTGACAGGATGACCTAGAGGTAAGGACAGCCTGGGACATATGAAAGAGACGTTCATCATTAAATGCCTGATATCATATCTCTTCACAATAGTCCACACTACCATGTAAGGTATATTTTTATTTTTATTTTTTCCTCTGCTCAAATTCTCTCTGCAGAGCCTGTTTACTCCACCCTTGTATTTTTGTTCTGCCTTTAATAATTATACTTTGCCACTATTCATCAAAAAAAAAAGAATAGCTACTATCAAAAAATAAAAACCACTTGTGAGGATGTGCAAAAAAGAGAACCATCATATACTGTTGGATGAGATATACATTAGTACAGCCATTAAGAAAAACAGTATGGAGGTTTCTCACTAGAAATGAAACTACTATATGATCACACTACTTCTACTATAAGAATCCTACTACTATGTATATATCCAAAGGAATTGAAATAAGCAGTTCAGAGAGTTATCTGCATTCATCTTTACTGCAGTACTATTCATAAAAACCAAGGCATGATTGCCTTCAGTGTCTATTAATGAAATAATGCAGAAGTAAAATGTGATCGAGATATACAATGGAATACTATTGAACCACAAAAAATGAAATTCTGTCATTTACAGCCACATTGATGAAACTGGGGGACATTATGTTAAACAAATAAGGCAGAGAAAGATAAATATTACATGTTCTCACATACGGAAGCTAAAATGTTTATCTCAAAGAAGTAGAGAACAGTATCTCATGGTTGCCAAACCCGGAAAGGGTATCGGGAAGGGAGGTATGGAGGAAGAAAGGGTAGTTAAGGGGCATAGGGGTGCAACTGGATAGGGGAAAAAAAGTTCTAATTTTCTATAGTGTAATAGAATAACTATGATTACAACAATTAACTGAATATTCCAAAGTAGCTGGTAAAGAGAATCTGAATGTTCCAACAACAACAAAATAAATGTCTGCAGTAATAGAAATGTCAATTACTAGCATGTATATGCCTTGAAATTGGGACTGCTATGAACTGCAGTGTTGCTAACAATAAAATATCTATTTATAAATACATGTTTCATAAATACATAATATGTATATAAATATAATTAAGCAAAAGTAAACTCAAAAAGACAACTTTTGGGGGTATCCTGCAGAAACTGGACCCAAATCATCCCTGGATAGAAAGCATTCTACCATACATAGCCAAGAAAATTTAAAATGTGTTTTATTCCCACAACAAAAGTAAAGTAGATTGAGTAATCACCAAATGTGGTTTTGACTCAAGAAAAGGCATAAAACCACAAAGTAACTATTTTTGATGATGCACTGATTTTAAGACAAAGCTACTGAAGCTATATGACAAAAAGAAAATTATCATCTTCAACTATTACCCATCCCCCCAACAGATCCAAATTCCATCATCCGCTGGGACGATCACATTGGAATGTACCAAACAGAATGGGAGTGGGAGGGACCCAGGAAGAAGGCTGGATGGGTGAACTAACCATTGTGACTAAGTGAACACTGGGAAGATCAAGCAATTATGCTGATCTTTCTGAGAATTTTTCCTTTAATTAATCATTCTTGACACACAACCAACCAAGACCAGAAATGCAAATCTGAGACTAGACATGCCCAGGCACTGAAACTTTCCCGCAGTTCTATGAGTACAGTTTCGGGGGGCAGAGGGGAATGTCATCTGGTAATTACAGCTCCAATGTTTTAACTTGTGTCCTCATCCAGCAAGCATGTGTCAGTTACCTAATATGCTCTTTTCACTCTCTTTTTTCTTGTATTCTCTTAGCAACAAATACATTATTTAAAATTTTCTAAAAAACTTATATGACAGCAGTTTCTTGAGTGCTTCTTTCTGATGCTGGCTTTTATCCATGTCATCTTTTTTAGTAATAGAGTGTATGATTTACTCTGGAACAAGGGAAGAGATAGATTTATTATAAAATTATGCATGTATTTATTTCACTTTTAGAAAAATTTTTATATAAGGATGTTAACAAAGCTATGCTCCCTGGGTAAATGCAGGGAAAGAGAGTGGAGATCGTGATCAGGATACTGGTGATATTCCCACTGGACAGCAAGATCCAACATCCTGATCACTAAGTCCAGAAGATGAACCAAATCACACAAAGCTGACTGAGGAAAATGAAATTGTGTTTACTTTTCGGGAAGACAATTTAACAACACTCTCAATACTCTTATGCCCCTGATTGAATTCCTATGCCTCAATGATTTATTCCTAAGAATTCATCTCAAAGGGATAAACCCTGAATTACTCAAAATATAATGACTGAGTAATCTATCTCAGGGTCTTTAAATAAATACCAAAGCATAGAATAAATAATTGTCCAAAAAGGTTTCATTTATTTGTTATAATTGCACATTTTAATAGTATCCATCTAATAAAATGTTATAAAAGTATTGAATAGATGAACTAAAACATAGAAGCTCAATAAACATTGATCAAAAAAGAAATAGTACAGAATATGATCTGAACAGAAAAAAAGATATATAGTATTTTGTCATTTTTATAAACAATATACATACATCTGGAATATACAAAATTTTATCATGTTATTTCTAGGTGCTGGGAATTTACATTAGCTTTTTAGTTTCTTCTATTTGTTGCCTCTATTTTGAATTTTTTCTCTAATAAATATAATTATTTCTGTATTAATAGAAAAATACATACAATAAAAATTTCATAGTATACTAGTTATGTCCAATGTTACTAATAAAAAGGGTAAATCAGAATAATTCAGTTAAATATGAAATTATTGCAAAGTATGTACAGAGGAACAAAATGTGAAAATTATTGTGGCTTTTAAATAGCATTCTGATTCAGAGCTCATAAAATAATAAAATATTAATTGTAAACTAACATTATAAAATTTAATATACCTATACCAATAAAGTAGAAATTGCTTGTGATCACTCTATAGCCTTTTCCACATGTTGACTTCAGATCTGACATAGCTAAATAGAGCATCAGATAGTTATGTCTCATCTATATGATTAATTCATCCAAATGTGAGGAAATTACAGCCCAATCTCATCTGAGTCTAAAACAAGCAATTAAACTTGTCTTCATGTTACTAATGAAATATAGCCCAAACAGAATCTAAATAGCTTTGTAAACAGATGAATAAAGGAAGACGTGTAGTTGCAGACATTGCTTTTAAAATGTGTTTTAGTAAACAAGAACCTTCTTTGAAGCTCTGCCATCCAGGATGTTAGCCACTAGCCACATGTGACGTGAAATCTGGACAGTCCAAATTAAGGTGTGTTGTAAATATAAATTCAGAGAAGATTTCAAAGACTTCAGACAAAAAAAAAGAGAATGTGCAATATGTTACTGATAATTTTAAAATATTGATTGCATGCTGTAATAACAATGTTTTGGAACTATTGAGTCAAATAAAATATATTTTAAATAAGTCACTTTATTTTTAATTTTTTCCATATGGCTACCTAAAATTTTTAAATTATGTATGTGGCTTATACTGTAATTCTATTAAACAGCATTGACTTAGAAATCAACCTGATTTACCAATATCCTTGCACAGAAAGTGCAATGGATAAGGGGAAAGGTCTCTATTTAGATGGGGAAATGAGTCTCAATCCTGAACTGTTTGAATATTTTCTTTTTTGTTTGTATGTTTTTGTACCAGGGATTCAACTCAGGTCCTTGTGCTTACAAGGCAAGGTGGGGCACCACTGAGCTAAATCTCTGGTAATCCTGAACTATCAGCTCAAAGGCTGGGGAGATTTCTCACTTTCCCTTTCTTCATGTGTGAAAAGGAATTTCTGAAATGGGATAAACTGAAGATTAGGATTATGTGTACCTGCCATGTGTACTCATTAAGGATCAGTGGTCTCTTCATAATTTCACTTAAATTAAAAAAAAACTGTGTCTCCTCAATAAAATAGAACAAGTGTGCAAAAATGTTTCATAATTTCATGACCTGAGGATAACTCTACTTATTATTTATTTGGATAGATTACTTTTTTTTTTTTTTTTTTTTTTTTTTTTTTTTTGGTATCAGAGATCAAACTCAAGACCTTGCACTTACCAGGTAGTGCAATGCCACTGAGCTACCTTCCTGGCCCTCTAATCTTTTTTTGTAGCTGTAGTGCTTTCAAAACAAAAGAAAAAAAATAGAATTCATGTTATACAAGCTAGTTTGTGGCCTGCTTTTTAATTATATAGCAACATATTGCAACTATCTGTGCCTTTAAACATTATTTCATATTAGACATGTAAATATAGTGTTTCACTGTGCAGATGTATCATACTTGATGAAGCTGATCTACTATTGTAGGCTATTTCATTAGTTTTGAACATTTTGCTCTCATTAAGGAAAGAAACAATAACAAACACCTTTCAAGCCAAATATTTATTTTACTTCTGTGGTTATCCTTTAAAGAAAAATCTAAGGAGGCAAATATTCTTCACATTTATAAAGATTTTTGATGGCATAGCATCAGGTTGCCTTCCAAAAAATTTATATGCCAATCATATATAAAAATAACTATTTTTCCCATATCATTTAAAATCCTGGGTAGATAAATTTATCTTATATATTACCATTCTAATAAGTAAAAATTCAAAGTATTGTTTTAATTTCCATTGCTTTTATAAATAGAGGCCCATAAGTTTCTTAGCCTTTTTTTTTTTTTTTTTTTGGGAGGAGCGTGGGGGTGTACCAGGGATTGAACTCAGGACCTTGTGCTTATGAGGTAGGCGGTAGAACCATTGAGCTAAATCCCCAGCCCTCTTAGTCATTTGTATTTAGAATTACCACCAAGTTCCTCAGGTTTCACAGTGGCAGCTGTAATTGGCTTCCCCTCCACTTGGTGTGACACAGGAGTCATCTGTGCTTATTCTTCCACTCATACCCTAAATCCCAACCCTAGAGCATCACCCAGCAATTCTCCTGTCTCTCTTGCATCACCAAAATTTATCTCCTACTGAATTATTTTCATAAGCATCACATACAACACTGTTTCTCCCATTCTAAACAACAACATAAGTTTGACCCTGCTTCCTTATTCTCTTCTGCAGAAAAACTTCTCAAAAGAGTCATCTATATACCTTGTCTTCAATTCCTTTCCTCCCATTCCCTCCACTCCAATCAGACATTTAGACTTATTTCTTCAATGAATATGTCCAGCAACAACCTTTGTTTAGTTTATTTGTTTGTCTTACTAAGTAGTTCTGGCTGGCCTGGAACTCACTGTATAGCCCAGGCTGGTCTCAAACTCATGGCAATTCTGCTGTAGCCTCCATAAATTATGTTAAGACAGAACTGGCAATTATTAATCCCTTTTATTAGTTTTCAGCCCAACATCTATTCAGTGGGTCACCCCATCCTCCCCTGGTCCTTCAGACCACTCCCTCTTCACTTGCCCTGAAGGGCACTACTCTTTCTTGGCTGTCTTCTGAATCCACAGAACTTGTGCCAATGCCCTTTCTTGGTTTTTGTGCTTCTCCTTGACACTGTGATGTTGGCAAGTGCAAGAGGTCAGTCTTTGACCACTTTTCTCTCTGACCCACTACTTTGATGATCACATCCAGTCTCATGCTCATGACTCACAAATATGTAATTCCAGCCCAGATCTCATTTCTGAACCCAAACCCACAGAGCCTGCTACCTCCAATAAATCTCCACCTCATAGCACCTCAGATTCAACATGTGCAAACCTGAACATTTAGATTTTCCCCACAACCAAAGCCTGCTTCACCAAAGTCTTGCCCATCTCAGGGGAAGGTAATTCCAACCTTCTAGTTACTCAATCCCAGTCAGCAACCATTTTGGGCTGTTCCTGCCTCTCTCTTTTTCTCAGGTGCCTCATGAAATCTATCAGCAGATACTGGTGACTCTGCCTTTAAGATATATTAGTAGCTGACTCTTTCTCAGCTCCCTGATTCAGGCCACCATTGTCTCACCTGCACTACTAATAACCTCCTACAGGGCCAATCTTTTCTTCTGTTTCCCCATTTCTGCACCCTGGTCTACCTTAAACACAGCAATTCCACCATGATCCTGCTACAACAGAAGTCAGGTCTTGTCTCTGCTCATCCACCTGAGCATAGCTACAAAGCTCTAAATATCGTGCTTCTGGGGCATGAGTGCAGCTCAGTGATACAGCACTTGCCTCACATGGGTAAAGATGAGGCTTCGATCTCCAGCATCCCCCACACTGTAGTTGGTAAAAATATGAATATACACTA
Source organism: Fukomys damarensis (assembly GCF_012274545.1). NCBI lineage: Eukaryota > Metazoa > Chordata > Mammalia > Rodentia > Bathyergidae > Fukomys > Fukomys damarensis. The sequence continues at coordinate 35,621,918 of NW_022900938.1, read as the reverse complement.
TATAAGCAAATAAATAAATCAATAAAATCTCACCCCTTACTTCCTGGTCCTCATCTTCCCACACTTTCCTGAACTGTCTGTCACTCAGTTCCTGCCACGCTGACTCCTTGGCAAGAACACTCCCTGCTAAGTAAGCACTGGGCAGAGGGATTTTACCCCCGACATCTGTCTGACTAGCTCTCTCAAACCACTTCATGACTTTATTTCAAAATCACTGCTTCTTACCAGGTCAGTCCCCAAACTTTTCCTTCAAAATTGCAACCTGCCCCCTCAACTGTCTCAGCACTTCTATCTCTCTTAATCTATGTTTTTCATAGCACTTGTCATCTTCTGACATAGAATTTACATAATTTATGTTTACACTTTTTGTGTCTCCCACAGGTTTGTACATTCAGAATTCTTGTCTTACTTTATTCCAGTGGGTGCTTAGCATTTGTTCAGAATATTAACAAATCCCCTCTTCGTCTCCTTCGCTCCTTTTCCTTTTTGACCACTCATTATTCAATTAATTTGCACAGTGTCTTTGTATCTTGGGGATGTGGGGATTTTATGTCTGGCATGTTGCCAATGTTTTTCTGTTTGTTTAATTTTTACCCTTGTCAATTTTTTCCTTTAAAAATAATCTGTTTTTGAAGAGTAAATATGTTCACATGGTTCAGAATTGACAAAGAACTATGAACGGGAGATATAATAACAATTCTCCCTCATGCCTTAACCCTCAGGCATCTGATCTCCTCAGAGACAATGAAATGTCACCAATTTTCATATATTGTTGCAGACATACAGATGCAAATATTTGTATGTGAAAATGTGTTTATGTTTACTTTTCTCTGTTTTATACAATATGTACTGTATATTGCCTTCTTGCTTAACTCTGCCTCATGTGAATCCTCAAATATTGTTCCAGGTCAATAAATTATGTTTTCATACTTTTTTATTTGTAGACTAATATATCATGTGGATGTACAATAATCCATAAAATTAATTATATTAAGGCTTTTATTCAGTCAAATATGTACATACACACACACATATTTGTGTGGTATAAAATGGTGCCTTGGTTCCCAAACTTAATTCTTTTTTCTTTTTCTTTTTATTGAGTTTATTGGTACAATCTAGGTATACAATACAATTACATTCATCATTGGAATTCTGTACCTTTACATAATAGGTCTTGATTCTCATTTTTTCCCCTTGTCCCTGCCCTCCCTTCACCCCCTCCTCCCCTCCCCATTTACAAACACTTTGTTTCCATTTTTCCAGTTTCTCATATTTTTTTCCTCTCCCTTATTACCTTTCCTCCACCCTTCCCACTTTCCCTACACCTTTAGCCATTTACTTCCTATTTCACATTATTAATGATCTCATTAGGATCCTGTGTACTATTATAGTTTTTCACACCAGAGAAACTATTCGGTATTTCAGTTAAAGAAATCTCTATATGAACATTAAAAATAGGGAATCCTAAAATAAAACTAAAAAGGAAAGTAAAAGAGAAAAGGCAATGATGTAACATTAAAATAATCCTTAATTCTGGAGATGAAAATGGTCCCTGAACATATTTAAATTGCTTCTCGCTCTTATAGTCTTATCTTATTCTTTTTTTCATTATTTAGAGAATACTTTATTAGTTTCTGTAATCAAACCCATGTAGATATGACCTTACATATTTAGTATGATGTGTACCCTGTACACATGGAAAAAAATAAAAATAAATTAACATTTCTAGACCAATATGCTTGTCCATTTCTGTACAATGCCAATTCAACACAGTAACTTGGGATGATTTTTTCCAAAGTTGGCAGCACCGTTAAAGTTTCCCAAAATTCA
>NW_022900938.1:35582616-35620067 GCF_012274545.1 Fukomys damarensis | reverse complement strand
GTGTGCGTGTGCGTATATATATATATTTATATAAAAAGACTAATAATAGTATGTTATGCATCAATAGCAGCAACAGCTTTTCCAGGTTCTGCAGTGATCAGAACAAAATTATAGACATTCAACACATTCCATTAAAAAAAAACAAAACAAAGAAAAGAATAATATCCAGACAACAGCAAAGTTCTGTTGCTGTTGTGGTACCTGGCACCATTTTTTTCTATTAGCCTCTTAATCATCATCTGGAAAGAGAACATTCTAGAGTAATATCAATTCTTTCTACAATTTGGCTTGCAGTTTGGTTGCAGCCAGAATCATGGAATGAATTCTGTGACCAGAATTCTGGAAAGAATTAAGTTCCCGAACCAAGGTAACACTTATTTTGGAAATGTGGAAACTACTGGGACAGAGGGTATGTAACATTTGTGACTGGAAATGCTCTAGCAAACTGCCCTACAGAAATAAATTGAAGAATAAAATGGAGAGTAACTATTGTGATCCTAATGTAAATTATGGATTCCAGAGAGTAATTGTGTCCAATTAGGGATGTTTTTAGCTGCAAAAAACTAAAAACCCAAGGTATTGTGGTATAAAACAATCATGTGGACTAACAATACTTGGAAAGCATACAATACTCACTGTCACAGGGCTGTACATATATGATCACAATCTATGAGAATTCTCCCAAAAGAGAAATGACCATATCAAAGTACATGTAAGTTCCTAGAAAACTAGAAGTGAAATAAATATTATAACTGAACATGTAATTAATTTTGCCAGTGACAATAGTATATTCATATTTTTACCAACTACAGACTACCAATATCAACGTCCTCTATCTTTATTCAGAACATTCTTTTTATTCTCTTTCACCTCAAGGAAATTCTTCCTGAAAATTCATCCAGTTCCTATTGGTGCTTCAAATATTCGGTACCAGTGTATTCACATTTTCCTCAATTAAAGTTTGCATGTGATTTTTATTTGGTTGGGGTACATGTGTACATGTTTCTCCCCCCAAACATGCCAAGCCTTCTCAGAGTCAAGGCCATTTTCTATTTTTTGTTAGTGCATGTTTGCAGTACATAATGGTTATGCTTATCATGGGGAGTTGATACGTGTAGACTAATCTGTCTGCTGAACCTCCTACCATGGAGTTTTGCAGAGACCAGGGTATATTGAGGATTATTTAATAAATACTCATTGAGTAAGAATCATCAGCAATTATGTAAAATGTATTCTGGATAATTATAGGACAGAGACTATTAAAATAGAATTTATGAATCTTATATACCTCCAAACTAGATTTCTACTGCCTGGTAACATACCACACAACTCTTTCCTTTACTATTTTAACCTTCAGTTCAACTCACAAGATACTATGTATAGAAAGTGATAGGTATTAAGGACACAGACATAGCTAATAAATAACTTTGTCCTCAAGGAGTTTATAGTCTAATGATTTCATCTTCTCCCTTAGGATGCTCTTTCTACCCATTTTCTGTCTGTGCTAAACCTTCCATTCTTCAAAGTCCATAGTAGTTTTCCTTCCTCCACCAAGTCTTTCTGGTTTATTCTTAATCATTCCTCCTACTGCAGAAATATTATAACATCGTGTGCATTCATCTAATTCTCTTCAGTAATTTCAACGTAGCTGTGAATCCCAACTTCTTCTGGAGTATGCACGACATATTATTAATTGATTGTTTAGCTTTATCATACTGTAAGAAAGGAGAAAGTAAGGGCAAGAGGTAGGGACAGAGATGCTCTCCAGAAACAGAAAGGGTTCTGGCCTGGAGGAACACGAGAACAACTCCCAGAAGGTCAAGGAGGAGGCAAGGCCAGGAAGAGCTCTGACTTCTCCTCTGATTGGTTCTATCATCTGCGAGCATGCTAATGAATTAACAGCTGACATGGAAGAATTTGGCTCTAGAAGCTACCCATACAGATATCTACTTGGTGCTACAGGATTTAAGGTTTTCCTCGTTTATTTAATACCAGTAGTTTCATAGAGAAGAACCGCATTCACCGCATTTAATAAGAAATATAATAAATATAAGAAATATCTTGTTATACTCATTGTCTCAGATTTCAAACTTAGGAACCTCTCATTTTTAATTTTCTATAAATGGGTCCCTTTAGTAGTTGTTGTTTCTTTTTGAAGGTAAATACTTTAGGGAAAATTCTGAGGCCAATATCACAGAGAAAGAAGCAGTTTAAAAAAAAAAAAAAAAGTTCCCTAGAAATGTCACATAAGGCACTAAGTTAGATCATGGATCTGACTCAGGGTGGCATATCTGGATGTATCCTTTATGTAAGTTATAATATAGAAGACACTAGAGAAGATGATCACTGCCAAAATGAAATTTTAAATCATTGACCATTTGTCATTTAGAAGAGGATTGTCATTCTCGGGATAAAACCAAAAGCCTATTTTCTCAAGAAAAAATTTACATACAAAAGAAAGCTTTCAAAAATTTAGAAATATACTCTGTGTTCACTAGAGGAAAAAATCACTACTGATTGTGAGTAACATAGTTCCATAAGTGTATTTTCCATTATAGTTACCTGTCAGTGCTGACTTGTAAATTTCCACTTAGAAGAGTTTATATATTAAAATAAATATTTGTAGCTATTGATAATTCATACTTGAAAACCATGCTTACCTGTGAAGTAAAGACCAGAGGCTGAGGCAAGAGGATCACTGCAAGTTCGAGGCCAGCCTAAACTACGTAGTGAGCTCAAAACCAGCCTGAACTATTATAGTGACACCCTGCCTCAAAACAAAACAAAACAAAAAACACACTATGCAAGGAAACTATTTTGGAAAAAAAAAAACCCTCTCCAACAAATAGTCCATCTAAACATTTATTGATTGTATTCCAACACATAGTTAACAATGAAACAGTAAATCAGAAATATACTGACCTCAAACTAAAATCTAGTATCAAATATCTCAGGGTTCTAGTAGTTTTATCTTATTACCTGTATATGTCTGCTAACTGCAGATCAAACTCGTGAAGTTTCTTTTGATATTTCTCTGTAAAATCACAGAACTCATTAAGGATTGATGATTTCAATTCAGGGTATGGGCATTCCAAACTTTCTAATTCTGTAGGTAGTTCACTAAGTATGTTAGTTTTTTCTTCTAAAGAATAATTGATTACCTGAAAAGAAAATTATACTGTTATTTTATTTAATATAAATGACAAATTTGGTAAATTACTAGCTGCATCCCACTTACTTTCATACTCCAGTCTGAAAGCTCATTTTCTATTTTCTGTTGCTCCTGGCTAAGGCTTGCAAAGACAGCCTTTAATTGTTTTTTCACAAAGTCAACCTAGAGGGCACATGAAACAAGCAGTACGCAAATTATAGCAATTCCTCCAATATATATACTTAAAGATGAGAATTATTTTCAAAAGCCAGTAAGTGGTGGAAAACGAGATAAGGGAAAAATCTCTCTGAGGACATGTGAAAGAAAGGTTGGCCAGAGAGGGCTTGTCCCACAAACGAGCCTTCGTGAGGCTTTCCAGACACATAATCGAAAAGGGGCCCCACTGTACGGTCACCGCCTTCCGGGGCCCATAGTTGCATTTGTTCATGATAAGGCAGAGAACTTAGCAGAGTCTCTGTGCTTCAATTGTTCCTTCCTTCCTACACATTCGTGCCTCTAGTCCCCAGTCAGGCATAGATTTAAATTTATTATGTTTGAAAGCAATATAATATTACAGAACAGCTCAGAAATAGAGGGACAAAAGTCATGTAAACTGCACCTACCACAACCAAACTCACAGAGCCGATGAGATAGCTGGTGCTCTGTTAAGGGGAGGCAGTCAACATACTAATGAACAAAAAAACATTAGAAAGCATCAAGAGGAGAAAGTGACACAAAAACAGGGTATGACAGGAAGCAACCGTGGCTCCTAGGACAGGTCTCTCAAAGAAAAGGACATTTAAGCCTGGAATCAAATGACAGAAAATGTCATCAATGGGCCAGAAAAAATAGCCAGCCTAAAGGACTGAGCCGAAAGCAAGCCTGACATGTTGGAGGCACAGAAAGGCAGTCACATCATGGTACCCAGCTCTTATAGAAGGGGACAGTGCCAGGTGGGAATCAATGGAAGCATCAGTGAAGCGGTCAGAATGGTAGGAGGACAGAAGGACCAACAGGAGCCTGAGGGATTTCAGCAACAGGATGACTTGATCCCAAGAACTGGGGTAGGATCCCAGTGTCCTGGGAGGAGGGGCAAGGAAGGGAGCAGGGAGATCAATTATGAGAAATGAGGGTGCTTGGACAGATTCAGACATACGTTTAAGATACTGAATGAGTATCTCTTTAAATACATGAGACACATATGTTTGTTTCTTTTCTCAAACTGTTTCGTATTACATGATCAAAGCTAAATGTAACATACTGACTTCTTCCAGTACTGGGCCTGAGTTAAACACCATATGCTGGCGTGAACGCTGTAAGGTGTGGTGCAGCCTGTACTGCAGATCTGCTCTCAGCTGATGAATAGGATCTATCACATCTTTAAGGTATGTTCTCAATTGTTTTGATAATTCTTGTTCTGTGGTGAAACAAAATTGGATGAGGGAAACACATTATTATTTTAAGTTTCTTAACAGATATTGAGAATGCAAATTTTTTGTTACTTTAGAAAAAGTGGCCATTAATATTAAAAGTACATGAAGTAAATGGCCCATTTTCATTAATACAAAATTCCCCTTTAAATACAGGATGAAAAAAATCTCACCAAAATTCATAAATTCACAAAGACACTCGTTTCCAATGTGCTCTTCATTGAGAAAAGATTTTATTTCAGATTCCAGCTTATATCTGAAATAGACATGATCTCGGTCAACTTTTTTCTGATCACCATTATGCACACAGGTTTAAAAATAAGTGGTAGTAGGAATGTTCACTGTAATGTGGTTTTGTTTGAGTGCTCGTGTATTCAGACCAATGTGCTAAATCCCTAAAAAACGAGCAGAAGTGACAGCACGACCAAAGGCAGCTCACAGCGGGGGCTGGCACCACTTCAGCCGGAGACCAGCTGGGACATTGGGACGCAGCTGAAGGGTATCAAGCTGTCCTCACCTGCTCAGATCTGTGCTGGAGAAAGATTCACACAGCAGCAAGACAAAAACAGAACCTGAAGGTGGGGTGAGCAATAGAAAGGAAAGAGAAGAAATTACACAAACGGACCCACGAGAAGGCCACTTTCAAAGTCTTCCTTTGCAGAGAGAGGAAGAGGGCCTGGGTTTCGGGGGGAAACAGTAGGGCAGGGAAGGGAAGGGGAAGTGAAAATGACTAGAATCCAATATGTATATGTAGCAGTTCTGCAAGATGGATGTAATTATCATGCATAGCAAACATACACTAATAAAAATCCAGTTAAAAAAGAATAAGAAATTAGATTCTGAACCAGAGAAATGAAAAAGTATATTTTATTTTTACATATTTTTACATATTAGAACAAATCTTTATAATATAGTTAAAAGGCCAATTTTTAGAGTAAATTCATAAGCAACTCTTAAAATGGGCATCCAGAAATACTGTATTTTATTCCTTCTGATGGCAGTTAAATTACAGAGAAGAGATTGCTTTACTATGATTGTTAAAGTACAATATTAAAATTATATGAAATAAAATAGCAACAATTAAAATACTTTAATACATAATTAGCTTCATTTTTTGGCCAACAAGTTTCCAGGCCTTAACTACATGTATTTTGTATAGTTCTCATAATAGCAATTTTATCATTTTATATTGTAGAGTATTTTTTTATTTTTTAGATAATGTCTAAATAGTTTTTATAACTATCCTTTTAGTGGCTGTATTATATTTCATTTTAATGTAGTTCATCATCTTCTAAGTCAATTTACTCACACAAGATAGGAATTTTGTATTTGTTTGTATGTATAAAGGAGAAGTGCTATTGTAAATTATACTTCACCATCTATTTTCCCAGCAGGTAGTTTATTAAGAAATGTTTTTAAAGTCAATTTGCAACTGCTACAAATAGAATCAAACGAGAATTTATTTCAGAAGAGAGTCATTTAATCAAAACTGTAGCACTTGAAAACCCAGCCAAACTCCCTTACATTTTCAGCACCCAGAAAACCCCAATAGAGCACATAAACTGTAAGAAGAAAGATGCTATGGGTACTTTTTTGGTTCAGATGAGACTGATCCTCCACCAAGAAATTTGGCACTATCCAGGAAGGATAAGAACCTGGACTTAAACTAGACTCCTGAGGGTTCAAAACACCCTTTATCAGCTGATTTATCTCCAGGTAGTTGTGCTGCATAGATTAATACATCATGAACAGTTGGATGTGGGAGTGTATACCTGTAGTCCTAGCACTTTGGATGGTTGAGGCAAGAGGATTGCAAGTTAGAGATCATTATGGCCAACTTTAGGAAGTTAGCAAGACCATCTTTCAAAATAAAACACAGTTTGGAGATGTAGCTCAGTGAGAAGGATCTGGGTTCAATTCCCAGCACCACCAAAGGAGGATGTGTATATATATATACACATATGCAAATGATAACACAAAAATTCAGGATTCTTTGTGGTACCAGAATTACCAGGATGCAGCCAGTGAGTAACTACCTCTAGAAAAGTATATCAGAGTCTCAAGGGTGTAGTTTGAGTAAGGCTGTCAAATTTTAAATAAAATTAAATAAATAAAACATTTAAATATTGAATATAATTTTCAATTTGGAAACTTTGTTGAGTTTTCAAAGAATTAAAATTTGTTTTTCTTTCCCCACCTCTGCTAGCAAGAGTAGGCCAATGAGATCTTATACCATATAAATGGAATTATATGGGGAAAAAAAAGAAGCTGCCCAACTCTGAGGTCACAGAGCAGAGGAAAGAGGTGCAAATGCCTCAACCCCAGCTCTATGTAAATTAGTTCATTTACATCCAGCAACTAATTTTACTCTTCTGAGATTTCAGTCTCATATGTAAAACTGGGATAGCAATGTTACATACCTACACTGTAGGCTCATTGCAAAGATTAAATGAAATAAAATATGTAAAGTACTTAGCACAATACCTACACAAACTAAATTACCCATTAAAAGTTAGACACCATTGCAGGTACTTGTCTTCTGCAGGATTAAGATTCTCAAATGGAGTGTTCTGGTAAAGGATAAGAATCTTTTACTTATTTATAGTGAGTGTAGATTTTTAAAGATTGACAAATACAGATAGAGAAACTACTGATTTACTGGTGAACCCTAATTCTTCACAAATCTAAACATTTCCTTAACTCGTATTGCTATTAGTTTTTAAATTCACTGAACACATATTAAAATTAGCCTAGCTGGGCATGGTGGTGCCCATGCCTGTAATCCCAGTACTTGGGAGGCTGAGGCAGGAGGATTGCTGTGAGTTTGAGACAAGCCTGGAGGTGGTGCCCATGCCTGTAATCCCAGTACTTGGGAGGCTGAGGCAGGAGGATTGCTGTGAGTTTGAGACAAGCCTGGGCTACATTGTGAATTCCAGGGCAGTCTCAACTACGTAGTGAGATGCTGTCTCAAAAATAAAATAAAATAAAATTAGTCTATATTATGGAATAGAACAGAAAATTATCTTGGAATTTTTTTGTCCAATTTTCAGCCACTAAAAGTTTCAGGACATTACGGTCATTATTACTACAGTGTTCCTCATTTCCACTGGCTTTCTGTCATTCCAAGTCAGCCCACAGAATTATTTGCCATAATGATATGTACATTCTTCCTCTATCCAGCTCAAGGACAACTTAATACACAAATTAGGAGGATGTGGGACAGTCAAGATTAAAAAAAAAAAAAAAAAAAAACGTTTCCCAGCATCTTCTTTTACACTCGAGCTTGCATCAGTGACCACCATAATTAAAGGTTCCTAATATCTTGCCTTTTTATCATATTTCAAGTTATGCAAATTTTTAAAAATTCAACATGCTCAAACATTTTCTCTCTATAAAGATGACTTTTTGAAGGGTAAAATGGGTCTGCTTTAGTTTTTATAGTAAAAGTATAGTAATAAAGTCTATATAATTTTAATTCTTTTGGAAAAATATGCTGCAGAGGAATGGCTGGGTCAAATGGGACTTTTAATTCTAGTTATTTAAGGTATCTCCATATCGATTTCCACAGTGGTTGCACTGTGAAATCCCACCAACAATGAAAAAGGGTTCATTTCTTCCCACAACCCTTGCCAACGGTGTTACTGGTTGATTTCTTGAAAAGACTTTCTATTTTAAAGGTTACAATTAATATCAAATATATAATTACTTTGCTTCAATTCAGTTTTAAGTGGCTGCTGGAAATAACAAAAATTGAAAATCAAAATTGAATAAGTCATGATGCAACTACATTAAGAAAAGAAAGAAGTAAAAGCAGCAAATAAATATACTAAAAAATGTTCAACATCACACTTCCTTCGAGAGATGCAGATGAAAAGAACATGGAGATTCCACCTCACCCCAGAAAGAATGGCTGCTATCAAGAAAGCAACCAATAACCAATACTGGCCTTGTTGTGGGGAGAAAGGAACCCTTCTCCATTGTCATTGGGAGTACAGACTGGTGCAACCACTGTGGAAATCAATATGGAGATACCTTAAACAACTAAGATTAGAGATTCCACTTGACCCAGCTATCCCTCTGCTGGGTATCTTTCCAAAAGAACTAAAAGAATCATACCACAGTGATATATGTGCACCCACGTTTATAGCAGCACAGATTGTAATAGCTAAACCTTGGAAACAGCCCACTTTTCCATCAGTTGGAGACAGGATAAAGATGTGGTTTTTCTATAAAATGGAATATTACTCAGCCATAAAGAATAAGAAATTAAAGTCATTTATAGGAAAATGGATGCATATTGAGGACATAATCTTAAGTGAAATAAGTAAGTCATACATGTGTAAGTATTAAATAGTTTCTCTGTGTGTAAAACTAAAAGGGTAAATAAGACTCAAATTGTATAACTGATAACATGAAATAGGAAGAAAAGGGCTAAAGGCATAGGGGAAGTGGGAAAGGAAATAAGGGAAAAGAAATAATATGAGAAAAGGAAAAAATGGAATCAAAGTCTATAAATAGGGGAGGTTGGAGGGGATGAGGAAAGGACAAGAGTATGGGGAAAAAATGAGAACCAAGATCTGTCATGTAAAGGTACAAGATCCCAATGATGAATGTAACTGTACTGTATACCTAAAAAGTACAAATAAACTCAATCAAAAAGAAAAAAAAAGAAAACTACTGAACAACTTGCACACCTTAGTTTAATTTGTTCATCCATACACTGAAATCATTTACATATTTCCTTCTGTGTTTCCCATAATGTGAAGGTGAATAATGTGCCATTTTGGACCATGAGGAATTTACAAATTATATTTACTTTGCCATACTTGGCATGTTGCATTATGTTTTCATTATCTATTTGTCTTCCCATAATATAATACACCATACTAGGAAGTAAATTGAAGTATGAGAGGGGAGTGCAGACAAGTGACTGGCAGATAGACACAATTATCATTTTTCCCTTAAAGATTCGAGATTAAGCTGAGGGAATAAAAAGATTTAAATTTGTTTCAAATTCAAATAGTAATTTCAAATTTTGATTGTAATTGTTTAATTAACATGAACACGATAAAACATTTGACCAGATAAGTGCAACTGCTAGTGATTTATACATGTTCTCATGGAGATTACCCTTGTTCTTACCTGAGTTCATTTAGCCGTTGGTGTTCCTGCCACCACACTTGTTTGTGTTGTTTGATTAGCATTTGCTCTTTAGATATTTGCGAAGTCTCCACTACTTTTCTGATCTAGATTTAGCAGAAGAACAAAAGAATAGCAACATTAAAGTTAAACAGAAATGTTTAATAGGTATGTTTTAAATTAAATACTTTTCTCAGACCTTATTAGTGCATCCTCTAGCACCTCATACCCCTAAAAGAATTACTATGTTAAAAAAAACAGAAAGAAAAAAGAGAAAATAGTTTTGAGTATTGACCAATTTAAAAAACTTTTGAAGGTATGAAAAGATATAAGATCATCCTATTTTTTCATGTATACAATAAGCAATACCTAATTCATATATCAAAAGAAATTTTTCTAGAGTTTTCCATATACCTGTCCCTATTTTGGACACATTTTCCTGTCAAGAATTATGGATGTCACAATTCCCATTTTACAGATGAGGACACTCCAGGAAAGAGAAGTTCAAGGACTTGGTCAAGATCATAAACTTCTTTAGAATTCAAGTCACAAATAACCTTCATGTTTGTATTGGTTTTATCTTATTCCTCAGTATGGATGGGAAAGATTGATTGGCTAAACTGTTAGGAGGTAAGGCTTTAGGTCCAATTTCAGTATGTACTAGAAATATGGCTTTCTTCAATTTTAGTCTTTCAAACACATGCCTATAAATAGTTTTTAAAATTTAGACAAATATTTATGAGAAGGTAATTAAAGAAACTGTGAAAAACAATGTTAACATGGAAACCTAATTTTCAACTAAATGTAATTTTCCTTATTTATGATTTTTTAAAATGTAGCACATAATTAATGCTCTTAGGTTTCTGCTACCAAGTTTTGTCAGGCCTGGGCCTGTTGCTTTAGATCCATTCCTGCCATCTCACTGCTCTGCTCTAAATCACAAAGCAGCCTATATCTCTTAGGCACCCCAAAAAGTCCAGTTCAGCCAAAGGAAGATACTGGCCAGAGGTGACTGAAGGGAGGATAAAAGAAGCCAAAGCATGACTCCATGCCTGCCTTTCTTCTCTCAGAGGTTCTCAGGAGTAATTACACTTTCTCCAATGTTTCAACTTTTATCTGGACAATTTTATTATGACTCCAAATATCTCTGATAACCTCTTGATAGCTTAAGGGCTATCATCTAGCCTTGCTTCTTTGTGTCCTTCTGACCTAGGGATCGCAGTGGATTCCCAGTGGTTCTTCATCTCTATGTTGACTCCTTAGTCCTCTGTTTTCAGCTCTAGCACCCACATTACTATTTGCCAAATCCTCAAGCAATACTTGTATCCTGCTTAGACTCTGACACACTCATGTACTCTGAAGGCATATATTTCATGAAAACACCTTTAAACATGTACAAAAGCACAAATCAGAAACTCTGTGAAATGCATGAATTTCATATTTTCTCTGCTGCAAGAATACTTAGTATGATGAGAGGTTTAAAAGATAAATAATGAAAATATAAAAATTTCAGAAAACAAGTTCCATAAAGGAATCTGCACAATGCATGCTGTTTCTAGATGCTACTCACTGATTACTTTAACCTTGAGTTTATCTTTCTGTTCTGGTTTCTGATTCAAAATTAAGGATATGAGAAAACAAATTAACCTAAAGTCTACTTAAAAAATAAAGTCAAAGTCAAATTTTTTCCACAGAAGTTCTCAAAAGTGCTACAATTATTAAACTTAATTAAGAGGGCTATGCAGAAAAATAGCCATCACTTTCATGGATTGAAAGAAGAAAAATATACAATTTCTCTAAGATCTGACACTGTAGCACTTGCTTTAAGAATGCTTGAAACTTATTCCAACTATTTACCATCTAAAGTCCCTAAAGCTTTGACACAAATTTTCATTGGGTTTATTGGTAATTTTTAAGTCCCTAAAGCTTCAACACAAGTTTTTTATCATTGAGTTTATTGGTACTTTTTAAGTATACAGTACAGTTATATTTTTCATTGGGATCTTGTACCTTTACATGATATGACAAATCTTGTTTCTCATTTTTTCCCCATACCTCAACCCTCCCTTCACCCCCTCCCCTATTCACATAGACTTTGTTTCCATTTTTTCCTTTTCTCATGTTTTTTCTTTTCCCATACCCTTACCACTTCCACTGTATCTTTAGCCCTTTTCTTCCTATTTCACATTGTCACAAATTTTAAAATGAGATTTCTTTGACATATATGGTCCATGTTGTACACAGAAAATTATAATGCATTTGGAGAAGACATGGGCATATTTATATGGCTTAAGGAAAAAAAATGGGTGTTGCTGCCTTTGGGCAATTAAACAGACTAGAAAAAATTAAAATAAAGCTACTGTTTTTAGCTAGACATTTCCAACATTTTGTACAACCTCCTGATTTTTTGTCAATTCACTCATTGATTCTACTTCTATCCTCAGGCCAAAAATGAAAAAAAAAATAAAGTATTAAAATGAACAAAAATATTTCAAGTTGTATCTTTATCAACAGGGACTTCTAAGTGATTCCAATTCATTTTACTGGGCAATAAGCCATATAAAATCAACATTTAAGGTGGGTAATAATTTATGCATGGTATTGATCATTTAAAATACCTTTGAAGAAAATAATATATTCATAAATAAACCAGAAACTGTAAGTCTCATATATGCTTTATTATTATAGTCCAAGGTAATGAAACCCTAAATAGGAAATTTTGGACTACTACAAAAACGCTTATGACCACAGGATCTATTTTTAGAAATAAGCATCATCCCTGGCCCTTCATTGGGGCAGATTGGTGAGCTCTGCCCAGCCAATGTGTGGAGCTAAGCAGCTTGCCCACCCTCCAGTGCTATGCGCCTTTATCAGAGCAGATCAGTGAGGACCGCCAAGCCAAGTGGGGGCCCCTGCAGCATTCACCTCTTGGACCTCCTAGTTGTAATGACACCTGGATCCACACTGCAGAGACACAGACGGTAATAAAGGCCATTGTATTGAGCTCCAGAAGATAGAACAGAAGAGAACAACTGCGATAAAGGCATACCAGACCTCCGCAATTGGTAAGTTGAAGGGGTCACCACCTTCCATCAGAACTTGGACTATCTTCAGAGGAGAGGCAGCTGGAACTTGTCATAGAACCTTTCAGAGTTTAACCCTGAACGAGGTCAGGGAACTCAACTTGGGTTTTGCAGTCAGAATTCATCCTGAATCTCAGGGGTCTGCCGTTGGCTTAGCTGAGACTAATTGGCATAGTTTTTCACATTGATGCCCACATTGTATATTGTGACAGCAGAGATATACCCTGAAAGACATCCTTCAATTTTTTTCTTTCTTTTTCTCTTATTTTTAATTTTTAATTTATATTTTTAAAATTTTATTTTTTAACAATCTTCAAATTGTCCATTTTTTTCTTACTTATGTTTCCTTCTCAATTTCTTGCTCTCCCATATTGTTCTTCATCTCACTTTTTGCTTCTGTTCCTGCTCTAATTTGGATTTCTTCTTTCTTTTTCTTTTCTTCTCTCTTTTCCTTCTCTCAATGGTAATTAGTATAAAAAAGTGAGTACACTTTATACTCTCCCTATTACTGTTACAATGTTCTATTCTTGCCTTTGTTCTTGAACTCTGTATTTCCCTCTTGTCTTCAACAGTTTCCTAGAGTTTGCATGATCATCCTGTGTTTTCTGGCTTCACCTGACACTTTCTCCTATCCTTCTAATTATCCCCCTGTTCCCAACTCCATCCAGAAGGGTAAAATCACTATATTGAAGAGTTTATTCACTATAAATATATTTTGGGCTGGTCCTCAATTTTCTATTTAATTCACATGGTAAAAAGTGATACATTAATAACTACCATGAATTGTCAGTTTCTAAGCTGTGCTTGATGCTGCTGTGCTGCTGATTATATGAAGTGAGCTAAAGGGTTGTGATTGATTTAATCAGTTGTCTGTCTCGATATTATGAAAATGAGAGTGTCTCTGACTCATTACAGACTCAAAACTTAAAGAGAAGCTTTATCAGGAAGATCAAAGTACTAACTCAGGAATTAAACCAAGAACAACACAAACAACAAAAATAAAAATGAGAAAGCACTTAAGCAAGGCATAAATACAGACTTGCAGTTCACCAACAGCAAATTCTAGGGAAAATGAGGGGGGAAAGTCTGAAAATCACCCACCAGGGCACCCCAAACTGATAGCACAGGAAGTAACAAAACAGATCAATCAGGCTATAGAAAAATTCAAAACAGAAACAATTTTCAAGATAACTACAGAGATGGTGAACACAATGAAAAGACATTATTAGAGACTCTAGAACAGAAACAGACAAAAAAAATAGATGAGTTCAGGACTATGATAGAAGGCATGAATGGCCAGCATTGGAAAGAAATGGAATCCATGAAACAGATTCAAACAGATTTCCAGGAGATTAAAAACTCTATTGAAAGCATTCATAGCAGGATGAATGAGTGTGAAGATAGAAATTCAGATTTAGAAGATAGGATTGTGGTCAGTGACCATGAAAAGAGAGATCCCTAAAAAACAGTAAGGGATCATGAGAAATCTATCCAACACTCCTAGATGATGCAAAGAAGAATAATATAAGACTGTTAAGAATTCATGAAGTAGCAGAAGAAAGTACAAATGATATAAAAAAAGTGTTCACAGAATTATGACAGAAAAGTTCCCAAACAGGAGAAGAATTTGACATACAGATAAGTGGGGTATATAGGAATCCAACTGCCAAAAAAAAAATCACCTAGAAATACAATAGTCAAGATCCCAGAAACCCAACAGAAGTACAAAACACTGCAAGCACTTAGAGAAAAGAAACAAATCACATGCAAAGGAAAGCCCATCAGAATCACAGCAGACTTTTCAACACAAACTTCAAGTCAAGGAGAGCCTGGCATGAGGTATTTCAAGCCCTAAAAGACAACAACCTCCAACTTAGACTGATGTATCCTGCAAAACTCTCTTTCAAAGTGGATGGGGAAATAAGGTACTTCCATGACAAAGAACACCTGAGAAACTTCATGAATACCAAACCAGTACTCCAAACAATTCTAAACAATATCCTACAAAAGGACAATGAAGGTCACAACACCATGATGCCCAACAGAGCAAATCAATTAGACAAGGCAAGAAACTAAAGGGAGAAGGGAAAAAATTAAAAAGAACCAACAACAGGACAATAACATGACAATCATAAGTCAATACATATCAGTTACAACCATCATTGTAAATAGTTTCAATTCACTAATCAAAAGAAATAGACTGATAGAATGGATTAAGAAGCAAAATCCAACAATATGTTCTATAAAAGAAACACACCTAATTAAAAAGAAACTCATAGACTGAAAATTAAAGAATGGAAAACAGTTCTCCATGCAACAGCAATCAAGACAAAAGCAGGGGTAGCTATCTTATTTGCAGACAAAGTAAATTTCAAAGCAAAACTAATTAAGAGAGACAAAGAAGGCCACTACATCCCTGTAAAGGGAACAATCCAAAAGGAAGAGATGACAATCATAAATATATATGCACCAACTATCAATACCCCCAACTATACAAAACAAATATTAAGGGACGTAAAAACCCAAATAAACACTAATACAATGGTGGGGGGACCTGAATATCCCACTTTTAGAAGTAGATAGATCATCTAGGCAAAAAATCAACAATGAAATACTAGAACTGAACCAAGCTTTTTAACAAATGGACTTAGGAGAGGTCTACAGAGTGTTCCACCCCACAAAATCAGAATATACATTCTTTTCAGCAGAACATGGGTCCTTCAAAAATAGACCATGTACTAGCTCATAGAACATGTTTAAATAAATGCAAAGCAATTGAAATTATCCCATGTATATTATCAGACCATAGTGCAATTAAGCTGGAGATCAATAGCATGAGAAACCACAAGAACTTCTCAAACACATGGAAATTGAACAATCAATGGGTCACAGAGGAAATTAAAGAAAAAATTAGTCAATTTTTTCAAGAAAATGATAATGCCAATACAACATACAGGAATCTATGGGACACAGGGAAAGCAGTTCTACATGGAAAATTAATAGCAGTAAATGCCCACACTTGGAAAACAGATTGAGCTCAAATTAACAACCTAATGTTGAATCTTAAGCTCCTAGAAAAAGAAGAGCAAGATAAATCCAAAACTCATATAAGGGAGGAAATTATAAAGGTCAGAGCAAAAATCAGTGCAATGGAGACTAAAAGAACTATACAAAAAAAAAATCAATGAATCTAAGAGTTGGTTTTTCAAAAGAATAAAATCAATAAAGCCTTAGCCTTGTCAAAAGAAAGAAAGAAAGAAAGGCTCAGATCCATACAATTATGAATGAAAAAGGTGAAGTCACAAAAGTTTCAGTAAAAATCAAGAGGATCATCAATGCCTACTTAGAGAGCATGTACTCTAATAAAATGGGAAAGAGAATAAATGGATGGATTTCTAGATAATTATAAATTACCAATGTTGAACAAAGATAAAAAATTCTAATTACAATCAGTGAAATTTAAAACATAATTAAAAATGTACCAACAAAGAAAAGCCCAGGTCCTAATGGCTTCACTACTGAATTCTACAAGACATTTAGAGAAGAGCTACTGCCACTACTCTTTAAACTTTTCAATGAAATTCCAAATTCATTTCTGGAAACAAGTGTTACTTTGATTCCAATTCCAGTGAAAAACCCAACCATGAAGGAGAACTACAGGCCAATCTCCCTAATGACATAGATGAAAAAATCCTCAATAAGATACTGGCAAACAGAATACAGAGGGTCATCAAGATCATACACCCTGACCAAGTTGGCTATATTCTAGGAATGCAAGGATGGTTCGACACACATAAATCAATAAATGTAATATACTATTTTAACAGAGTCAAGGACAAAAAACATATCATCATCTCAATAGATGCAGAAAAGTTATTTGACAAAATTCAACACCCATTCATTATGAAAACCCTGCCAAAAAAATGGAATAGATGGTCTTTATCTCAACTTGATAAAGGCTACATACGAAAAACCAACAGCCAACATTAAATTAAATGGCTAAAAAATGAAAACCTTCACATTAAAATCAGGAACAAGACAAGGATGTCCACTATCACCACTCCTGTTCAATATAGTAATTAAACAGAGGGGAAAGAAAAGGAACCATCAACAGGAAAATAACACGACAAGGATAAGTCAATACATATCAGTTATAACCATCAATGTTAATGGTCTCAATTCACCAATCAAAAGAAACAGATTGGCAGAATGGATCAAGAAACAAGATCCAACAATATGTTTCATATAAGAAATATATTTAATTCAAAAAGAAAGTCACACACTGAAAGTCAATGGGTGGAAAACAATACTCCATGAAATTGGAAATCAATGGCAAAGGAAACCACAAGAACTGCATAAACACATGGAAATTAAAAATCACCCTCCTTAACAACCAATGAGTTACAGATGAAATTAAAGAAGTTAGACAGTTTTGACAATTAAATGATAATGCCAATAAAACATACCAGACTGTATGGGATGCAATGAAAGCAGTCCTACAAGAGAAATTTATAGCAGTAAATGCCCATAAAAGAAAATTGGAGCAATCTCGAATAAACAGCCTAATTTTGAACCTCAAACTTCTACAAAAAAGAAGAGCAAGTCAAGCCCAGAAGTCATATGAGGGAGGAAATTATAAAGATCAGAACAGAAATGAATACAATTGAGACTAAGAAAACAATACAAGGTATCAATGAATAGAATAGTTGCTTTTTAAAAAGATTAAATAAAACTGACAACCTCTTAGCCAACCTTATCAAAAAAAAGGAGAGAAAAGGCTCAAATCCATGAAATTAGGAATGAAAAGGGTAGAATCACAACAGATCCTGAAGAAATCCAGAAGATAATCAATACTTACTTCAAGAACCTGTATTCTAATGAGATGGAAAACAAAGAAGAAATGGACAGATTCCTAGATATATATGAATTACCAAAGCTAAAGTAAGAAGGTACAAATATTCTAATAAACCAATATCAGTTGAAGAAGTAATTTAGAAACTACATACAAAAAAAGCCCACATCCTAACAGATTCATGGCTAAATGCCACAAGAATTTTAGAGAAGACCTATGCCACTTCTCCTCAAACTCATTATGAAATTGTAGTGGAAACAATATACCCAAATTCAATCCTAGAAGCAAACATATCCCTGATGCCAGAACCAGAGCAAGATTCAACCAAAAATGAGATACATTCAATGCAATGCCAATTGAAATTCCAACACTATATTTCACAGAACTAGAAAAAAGAATTCAAAAATTCATTTGGAACCACAAGAGACCTAGAATAGCAAAAGCCATTATAGGCAACAGTCACATGGCACCAGGTGTAACAATTCCCAATTTGAAACTATACTACAAAGCCACTGTGATAAAAACAGCATGGTACTGGCAAAGAAATAGGCCTGAGGATCAATGGAACAGACTGGAAGACACAAAAACAAATGCAGATGTACTCAGCTACCTCATCTTCGACAAAGGAGCTCACCATCCTCAGTGGAGGAAAGATAGCCTCTTTAATAAATGGTGTTGGAAAAACTGGATATCAACCTGTCACAGATTAAAATTAGACCCTTATCTTTCGCCATGCACTAAATTAAAATCCAAATGGATTAAAGATCTAAATATTAAAACAGAAACATTAAACTTGCTGGAAAGTAAGTTAGGCAGAACTCTGGAAGACATTGGTATAGGAAAAGACTTTATGAACAAATCCTCAGTAGCACGGGAACTAGCAGAAAGAATCAACAACTGGGATCTCATCTTACTAAAAAGCTTCTGTACTTCAAAAGAAACCATTAGCAGAACTAAGAGACAATCTACAATGTGGGAAAAAATTTTTACCAGCTGTACCTCAGACAAAGGACTATTATCAAGGATATATAAAGAACTCAAAACAATCAGTCCCCCCAAATATAAAGACCCGATCCAAAAATGGGCATCCGAAATGAACAGACATTTCTCATACAAAGAAGTGAAAGCAGCAAGAAAATATATGAAAAAATGTTCCACATCACTGGTCATTCGAGAGATGCAGATGAAAACAACACTGAGATTCCACCTCACCCCACAAAGAATGGCTGCTATCAAGAAATCACACAATAACAAATGTTGGCGGGGTTGTGGGGAGAAAGGAACCCTCCTCCATTGTTGGTGGGAGTGCAGACTAGTGCAACCACTATGGAAATCAATATGGAGATACCTCAAAGAGCTTGGACTGGAGGTTCCATTTGACCCAGCCATCCCTCTGTTGGGTATCTTTCCAAGAGAACTAAAAGAATCATATCACAGAGAAGTATGTGCACCCATGTTTATAGCGGCACAGTTTGTAATAGCTAAATCTTGGAAACAACCTATTTGCCCATCCGTTGGAAACTGGATAAAGAAGTTGTGGTTTTTCTATAAAATGGAATATTACTCAGCCATAAAGAGCGAGAGAATAGATTCATTCATAGGAAAATGGATACATATTGAAGATATACTCCTAAGTGAAATAAATAAGTCCCACATGTGTAAATACCAAATAGTTTCCCTGGTGTGAATATTCTGCAACAATGCATAAGATTCTAATAAGATTACTGACATTTAGAAATGGGAGGAAAGGAGCTAAAGGTGTAGGGAAGGTGTGATGCGTAGGGGAAGAACAAAAAGGGAAAAGAAAAAAATGTGACAGAATGAAAAGATGAAAATAAAGTGTTTGTAGACGGGGAGGGGAGGAGGGGGTGAAGGGAGGGCAGAGGTAAGGGGAAAAAAATGAGAATCAAGACTTGCCATGTAAAGGTACATGATCCCAACAATGAATGTAACTGTACTGTATCCCTAAATGTACCAATAAACTCAATTAAAAAAAAAATGAGAACTCAAGGTCAATTTTCTAATGAATATAGATGCAACAATCCTCGATAAGATGCTGGCAATCAAACAGCAGCAAGTCATCAAGAAAATTATACACTGTGACCAAGTAGTAGGATTTATCCTAGCATTGCAGAGATGGTTCAACATATGCAAATCAATAATGTAATAAATAATTTCAATAGAACCAAGGACCAAAAAAAAAAAATGATTATCTCAATAGAAGCAGAAAAAGCATTTGACAAAGTCCAACACTCACTAATGATAAAAACTCTATAGAACATTAGAATGAGTGATCTTTATCTCAGTCTGATAAGAATCATCCATGGCAAACCAAAAGCCAACATCATTCCAAATGGTAAAAATCTGAAAACTTTCAGTAAACCAGGAACAAGACAAGAATGTCCACTATCACCATTCCTGTTCAATATAGCTCTGGAAACATTAGCCAGAGCAATTAGGCAACAGAAACAGATACAAGAAATAAGGAGAAAAATGGAAGAAGTAAAATTTACAAATGACACGATACTCTACGTAGAAGATCCCAAAAACTCCATCAAAAGACTTTAGATTTAATAACAATATTCAGTAGCATAGCTGCATACAAAGACAGCACTCAAAAATCAATAGGATTCCTATACACAAATAACAAGCTCACCGAGAAAGAATTTAGGAAAACCACACCTTTCAAAATAGCATAAAAAATAAAATAAAACAGAAATAACACCAGTGAAGGAAATAAAAGACTTTTATATTGAAAACTACAGCTCTGAAAAAGAAGATCAAAGAAGGTTTTTTAAAATGGCAAGATGACCCTTGTTCTTTTGTAGGAAGAACCAATAGAGTGAAAATGGCCATACTTCCAGAATTGTTATACAGATTTAATAAAATTCCAAGGAAAATAGCAGTGGCACATTTCACAGAATTAGAGGAAACAATTCTAAAATTCATTTGGAACCAAAAGTGACCTAGAATAGTAAAAGTAATTTTGGGCTACAGAGGCACAGCTGCAGGTTTCACAATTGCTGACTGGAAATTATACTACAAAGCTACTGTGACAAAAACAGCACATACTAGCAAAAATACAAAAACAGACCCAAGGATCAATGGAATAGATTAGAAAATGCAAAAACAACTCCAAGTACATTTGCCACCTTATCTTTAACAAAGGAGCCAAACACCTTCACCGTAAAAAAGAAAGCCTTTTTAATAAATGGTTCTGGATAAACTGGGTTTCCACATAATGAAGATTAAATCTAGAAGCATATCTCTCACCATGTACTAAATTAAAGTTGAACTGGATTAAAGATCTAAACATTAAGACAGAAACACTTAATCTGCTAGAAGATAGAACAGGTAAAACACTTAACACTTAAAGATAGGCATAGACAAAGACTTTGTGAAGAAAACCCAAACTGCACAGGAAGTATTACAAAGAATGAACAACTGGGGTCACATCATATTAAAAAGGTTTTGCACAGCAAAAGAAACTACCAACAGAGTGAAGAGACAACCCACAAAAGGGGGAAAAATTTTGCTAGCCATTCATCAAAGGACTAATATCTAGAATATATAAACAACTAAAAAAAATCAGACCGCCCAAATTTAAAGACCCAATTCAAAAATGGGCATCTGAAATGAACAGACATTTCTCAGACCAAGTAGAAATAACAAATAAACCTATGAAAGAATGTTCCACATCACTGGTTATTCGAGAGATGCAAATAAAAACAACACTGAGATTCCACCTCACCCAGAAAGAATGGCTGCTATTATGAAATCAACCAATAACAAATGCTGGTGGTGATGTGAGGAAAGAGGAACGCTTCTTCACTGATGGTGGAAGTGTAGGCAGATGCAACCACTGTGGAAAACAGAGTGGAAACTCCTCAAAAAACTTAAACTAGAGGTTCCATTTGACCTAGTTATTCCCCTTCTTGGTATCTTCCCAAAAGAATTAAAAGCATCAGGGCCGGGAATTTAGCTTAGTGGTGCCACTGCCTGCTTTGCAAGTGTGAGGTCCCAAGTTCAATTCCCGATACAAAAAAATAAATAAATAAAGGCATCATACCACAGCAATATATGCACACCCATGTTTATAGCAGCACAGTTCGTAATCGCTAAATCTTGAAAACAGCCCAAATGCTCATGACTGGATGAATGGATAAAGAAGATATGGGGTTTTAATACAATGTAGTACTACTCTTCCATACAGAAGGATAAACAACATCTTTCTAGGTAAATAGATGCACCTGAAACCATACCCTAAAGTGAAATACATCAGACACACGTATTTAAATATCACATTGTTTCTGTGGTATGAAAAACCAAAAGAGTAAATAAGGACGAAAATGTGTAGTAGATATTGGGTAACAGGAAGAAAATGTTCCAATAGGAAAAGAAACAAGGGAAGGGGAAGGGGAAAAGGAGGAAGAGAAATGTTTATATGAATCAAAGGAAAAAATGGAAACAAAGCTCTTGTAAAAAAAAAAAAAGGAGGGAAAGGGGTTGAAGGGAGAGGAGGAGATTGGAAGGAAAAGAAGAAACAAGATACATTATGTACATGTGATGATGAATATGATCATATATATATCTAAAATGTACCAATAAAATTAATTTTTAAAAAGATGTGCTATGTATATGTACCAACTCCACATGAGGAATATAAACATTATGGACCACAAATATGAATGTAAAAAGAATTAAGACATGTCATGCATATGTTACAATGATCTTAATGTATCTAATTATTATGTGTTACAAACATGAATTAAAATAAAATTCAGAGGAGGAGGTCTAGAGATGGAAGGAGAAGAATAGGAGGGGAAGGGACATCAAAAGAATCAAGGTACATTAAGTACATCTACCTACTTTCTAAGGTGAATGTAAACATCATGTATTACAAACATGTACCAATAAAACAATTTCTAAAGAAAAAACTACCATATAAAGGATAAATAATGCAATTTATTAAAAAACTAAATTATGAAAAAAAGAAGATAAAGGATGAAATCTAATAAATAAAAACTTATTGGAACATATGAATCCTCTTTAGATGCTAATATAAATAAACTCAAATAAAAATTTCAAGTATATTTAACATGTATGATATTAGACATGCTAATTGTATAGTAGAGTTTTTAAAGTTCTAATAGTTTAGAGTTACAAGCTGACATAGTTATGGATAAATTATTATCACGTTTAAGATTTACTTGAGAAGAGTTTGGTATAGGGGATGTTTGTAGGTAGGGTTATAAAGGAACATGACCAAAAGTTGATAATTATTGAAGATGGATGATGTTACTTTGAGATTGATTATCCCATTCAAACTAAGTTGACTCATTTATTATTTCCACTGCATGAGATTTTTTAAAAAGAACTAGGAGATAATATCTGAGTTAGAAAAAAAGAAATATTTATCCATGCTAAGCAAGAAAATTCAAATAAAAATAATTATAAATATTCCTTTTATACTTAATAAATTGAGAATCTGCCACTACATACAATGTAGCAAAAAGTGGTTTTGAGTTTCAGCCCAGATCCACTACATGTCTCCACATTCAACCTCAGCATTTGAAAGATTCAATATCCATTTTGGTATCTATCTGGCACCCATTCAGAAATTGATCATGATCAATGACAGAATAATTTAGATGATCATCACATCTAATGAGTACAATAGTATCAGTAATAGAAGATAAGCAGCTATTTATTCTAAATAATAGTTTGGAGTAACACTCTCCTTATATTATTTAAATGTTAACACCATTTCAGTCAGTTTAAATATATTTAATATTGCCAGAATAAAGCACTGTAATAACACACAGTAATTGTTAAAACTGTTAATTTTATGTGTAGAAAATTAGCACATTTAAATAGTAAAATTAATAGGAAGATAGAGTGATAATTAGTACAAATATTAAGAGACAATGTGTTAGCTATGTAACATTAGGAAGAATCACACATTCTTTTTGAGTCAGCACATATTTTGTTAAAATTTAAATAATATAAGAAAAAATAGCAAAGTTGATGTTATAACAGTAATGTCAGGTAGTACAGACTGTTTAGTATATTAGCATCCATGATATTTAAAAAATAAATTTAAGAAATTTATTTAATTTCCAGTTATTTAATTCCATTTAAGCCACGAGTCTTTTAAGAAAAGGTCCTATTTAGAAATTGTTCACATCTCACAAAATAAATTAAAAGCAAAATGCCAACTGCCTCCTATGACTTAAATGAGAAGGGAAAAACTACAAAAATTATGGACAATGCTCCTGATACATATTCCATCCAAACATTATGTATGTATTGATTGATTGATTGATTTTTGGTACCAGGGATCAAACTCGGGACCTTGCACTAGCAAGGCAGGTGGCGCAACCAATGAGCTAAATCCCCAGCTCAATCCAGATATAATGTAAACTGAATGAAGATAAAAAGAAAGTGTTATTATTCAACACAGAGGACACATTTGATTCTCATTAACCAAAAACCAGAAAAAGAGAGTACAGAAATCCTTTAAAAGGACCAGTCCTTATCATTATGAATCACTGGAGACTAAAAATGGAAGCAAAAGCTTATCAAAATGATTACTATAGACTGAACCATTTTCAGTAGTTGAGGACTTAGTGTTTTTTATATTTGCCAAGCTATGAATTGCAAATACAAATCTATCTCTAGAAGATACATAACTAAAAATCTTCCTGGATTATATTACACTATGAATAAAAAGGTTAGTGATATTAGGAGCTATGTTTAACCTTATAAATGTATAGTATAGTGATTAGAGATGCAATTCAGCATTGACAACACTGAGAAACTATTATTCCTGCATTTAATGTCAAATTTTCAAACAATAATAATAATTTAAAATCTTAAATATGTCTGTTCTTTGATAACAAGTCTTTCATTAAAGAGAAATTTACCTTGACCAAATAGTGACTCAACTTTAACCCTCACCTACTCTACATTCAACAAAAATGTCTTTTTGGCATATCTTCAGATGAACAGATGGATGAATGGATAATATTAGCAACACATATACACATATTCTAATAGTGACAACATGTAGAGGTTACATTTGTGTTGGCATCTTTTTTAAAAACAATACATTAAGAGAAAACTTTCATAATAAGTCGCAAAAACACTAAAAAATTTCATATATTTTGGCCTAAACATCGCAGTCATAGGAATTTATCCTGTGTAGGTAGAGGACTTTAAAACGTGTAAATACCAAATAGTTTCTCTGGTGAGAAAAACTATAATAGTACATAAGATCCTAATGAGATAATTGACAATGTGAAATAGGAAGAAAAGGTCTAAAGGTGTAGGGGAAGTGGGAAAGGGTAGGGGAAAGGAAATAAGGGAAAAGAAAAAAATATGAGAAAATGGAAAAAAAAGTTTTTGTAAATAGGGAATGGAGGAGGGGGTGAAGGAAGGGCAGGGGTAAGGGGAAATAATGAGAACCAAGACCTGTCATGGAAAAGTACGATATCCCAGTGATGAATGTAACTGTACTATACACCTAAAAAGTACTAATAAATTCAATGAGAAAAAGAAACATGGAAAATTCTGTGTGCATGAAGAATTTTGCCACAGTAGGATTTCCACCATCACCAAACTGAATACTACTCAAATAAATCAAAGTGTAGTAACGCATGCATCTTTTTCTATTTGGAGTGCAGTGCAATACTTGTCACTCCTGATTTTCTTACTTAATTCCTACTGGCCTTCTGATCTCAATTTCAATGTCACTTCCTCAGAAAGGCCTTTCCTACCCACCCAATCAGGATTGTGTCCTGTTAATTATACACTGAACAGCATGTTTTATTGCAGTTTATATTTAATATAATTTCTTCCCAGACTTATTTAATAAATATTGACAACTTTTCTTTTCCCAGAAAATAGTACACTACATGAGGCCAAGGGCTATATTTTGTTCACTGTTGTATCTTCAAGGTTAATGGTAGGCACAAGATTAAGATTTGTTGACTGGAGTAATCAAATATATAAAAATAACATAAAATAACATAGTAAAATGTTAAAGAGAAAAGTATACAGGATTCATGTTTGTATTTTTCATGGCAGAAAATACAATATGTAGTAAATTTTTACAATTATATATGTGTGTATTTTCACATGTGCTTTGTATACAATAGGTCAGAAAAGTCAGAGGTAGAGAAACAATTTTATTAGGATGACAGTTATGTGATTTTCTTCTATAAAATTTCTTTGAATGTTCACATATGTTGAAGTTATTTTAGAGTGATATCTGAAACAAATAATAATTTACTTTTTAAATTATCTTGGTTTAAGAGGATGTAACTCATAGATATATGGTAATTTCTCTAAAATATGATATCAAATGTGCCTTGGAATCATAATGTTGCCTTTGTAAAAAAAAATGGTATGTACATGTAACTACTCCCCAAGATGACTATAAACTGCATGTACTATAAACATGCAGTAAAAAAATATTAAAAATAATGAAGAGCCATGCAAAACTGACATTTTAAATAAAATGAAAACTTGTAAATTAATGTATTACTTCACTAAAACAGCTTTTCTATACAAAGAAACAATGAAAAATATCACTTGTAATAAAACATATTATTTCAGCAAGTTCCAGGTTGACCTTTTCTTGGCACAAGATAAGTATTTCAGCAAAGAAGAGATCCCAGAATGGAGAGAAACTAAAGGTATATGTACAGTGTTGAAGATGGAGCCTTAAATCAGGTAATAATCCATGACTAGCACTCATTAGCAATTATTTTCCAGATTGTCTTAAATTATTGAAAGTAACTATCTTTCCAAAAACGAAACTGAATTTACGACTCATAGAGTTGTTATAAAAATTAAATGAATATTGCATGGAAATTATATAACAGAGCCTGAGAACATTTAGTAAATGTTAGCTGCTGTTCACTATTATTAATAGTTAGAAGAGGCTATGAACCATTTAGACAACCATTTATTTTTGCAAGTGCAATGTAAATAATAATATACTTTCTAGAAATTCAACTTTCCAAAACTAGAAAAAACATTGTACATACACACAATTTCTAACCTTTTTCTCTATAGAAGCAGAAGCTAATTTCTTTGCTTCAGTTAATGCACGTAGCTCTTGATAGTCTACTGGCTTATACTTGATTCTTCTCATCCCATTTTTCACACAGAATACCAGATTATCTATGCGTCATAAAAAAGAAAAATGAGAAAGAAATAATATCATGTTATTTGAACTCAAATATAGTCAAGGGGAAAATGTTTACTTCATATCTTGTTAAATATTTTTAAGCATGTAAGACAGTGAAGTACCATGATCATAATGTATTTTAACCTCATTTCTAGAATACAGCTCCTAGAATCCAGCTACTAAATTCCTTACACAATATTACTTCTAAAGGAGGAGAGAGGGAATGATTACATGGGAGTTAATATACTGTGGATTTTAGAAAACTATAATGCCAATTATGACCTTTGCTAATCTATTATTTTTATTTAAAATGTGGTAGGTATCAACTGTGAATATTTAAATACCACATCCTTAGTAATCAAATTACATAAATACATTCTTAAATTATAGATGCTCTTCTAGCCAAGATAAATCAAAATAATTTCAGTTTGAAAAAAGTTGAAACTGAAAACTAAATGTATAATAGGTGAAACAAAAATATAACTATGCAGAGTATTTGGGCATTCCCCACCCAAATGCATGCAATGTCATAATTTACTATACTAACTTTCTTGATAAAGTAAAACATAGGTAGAAGATATGCTAAGATAAGTAACATAAAATATAATAACTGAGTAATTCAAGAAAGAATGTACTTCCGTCTCAATTATATGAATAACTAATCTGTGTTACACAAAGTAATTAGGACTTATTAGAGAAATCATGGATCACATAACTTTTAAGAATCTTCCAAATGATCACAGGATAAGCACAGTGGAGGAGAGGAAGGTTGTTCTGGTCACTGTTTGTTTGTTTGTTTGTTTTAGTACCAGGGATGGAACTCAGAACCTTGTGCTTTCAAGGCAGGTGGTGGCACCACTGAGCTAAATCCCCAGCACAGACTATTATAAGAGAATTGGTCAACCATTGAATGTAACCATGAAATGCACTTTTCTTTATTAAAATTTTAGAAATCAGCATTCCATCATTATTGCATTCCCACAGTGCTTAACCCACTACCAATCATAAAACAGAGTTGCAAGTAAAAAAGTAAATAAATAAATACCTGAGCTAGCATTTCTCTGAATTGTCATGAATGGCCAATCTCTCTTATCCCTGTTTTCCATATCTGTCAACGAAAAAAGAAACACTTCAATTTTTACAATGTTATTTTTTTAAACATTGTAAAAAGTCTGTTAATTGAAATACTTTCACAAATGGGGCCTAGAAGTGGATGCCATAACTGTGTGTGTTATATTAAAATTAGCTTTCCCTGACCCCTAGGAGCTTCTCTCCTGTTGTTCTTGTACTTGGTCACTCCTTTCAATCTTTTCCCTCGTAAACCTCCTTTCTTGTCCTAGCTGACAAACATTTTGTGGTTAGACAGCTCTTGTGTTTCATCTTGAGCTCCTGTGAGGAAGGAAACTACATACAACAAAGAATAAATTACGATTTCTATTACAAGTAATGCAGCACCTACCGTGGATGTGGAGATGAACCAGCCAGACTTCCCTTCCAGCGAAGTCTCCTGACTGTCTGTGGGAATGTAGACTGCAGACAGCCTACAGCTGTCACCTCCTTCAGGGTTGAACTAAGCTGCAGATAAGAGTGTCATCCATACCCTTTAAAGTGCAGCCATGCCCAGTGACTGAGCAAAGCGGGTATGAAGCAGTTTGGATTCGATGTAGGGCACTCTGACGTCAATTATTTGCTACAATTTCCTGCTGGCTTAGTGTAGGCATTGCTGGAGTTGCAGTGAAGTTGTCTTCATCTGCCTATATTGCTTCCTCCTTCCTTACACAGGTGTGGGTCCCTGACAACCATCTGTTTCAATATTTACTTCCTGAGAACTCAACTTGTGATAACACCGAATTGAACTGAACTGACATCTTTTTAGGAACACATCACCCAAGGGGCAAACAAAACAGTCAAATGGCTCTGTAAGTAACAGCACCCACTTTTCATAAAATTTTGTTCTACATCTACTATGCTGAAACTTCCACATATGGTGGCCTTAGAAGTAACTATAACCTTCTTAAATAGAAGAGAAAATGGCCAATGTCCATGACTTTTAAAAATGTTAAGATACCATGAATTACAAATTTTAGGAATATAGGGATATACTCCAGTGTATAATTTCTACAGGGTCTATGAAAAAATGGAAACAAAGTGCTTATAAATGGGGAGGGGACAATGGGGGTGAAGGGAGGGCACGGACAAGGGGAAAAAATGAGAACCAAGACCTGTCATGTAAAGGTACATGATCCCAATAATGAATGTAATGTACTGTATACCTAAAGAGTACCCATAAACTCAATGAGGAAAAAAAAAAGACTTTAATAACATTGAAAATCCTGCCTTTAGAGAGGTTTCCACTCATATCCATATCTTACCCATTAAGATTCTTCTAAAATATGCACATCCTGTGCCAGGGATTTAGCTCAGTGTTTCTGCTGCCTGCCTTGCAAGTGCAAGGTCCTGAGTTCATTCCCCAGTACCCAAATAAAAAGCACATCCAATATGCCCATTGCCAGGGTCTCCACACAAGTCCAGCCACCTACTGCTTGGATGTTAGCAGCAATTCTACTTTGTACTCTTTCAGTCCATTCTCCACACAGTGACCATCAAGAACTTTAATCTAAGCTTGTTTGAAATCCTCTCTGTGGTTTCCCATTGCCCATTTAAAGTAGTGTCCATACTCCTTTGAATAGTTTGTAAACCAGCAAACTTCACTTTGGTCATTGCTTCACTCATCTCCCACAAACATTCCAACCACACTGGTCTTTCTTGTTCTCAAATAAACCATGTCCATAGTGCCTCGAGGCTTTCCTACTTACTGCTCCCTCTGCCTTAAAGATACTTCTTTTCTCTGATTATCTGCTTAGTTTCTTCCCGCCTTCGGCTCAACCAACATGTCACCTCCTCAGAGAGACCCAACCAGACTTTTCTAGTTAAGTGTTATGGTTGGGAACCTACAAATCCCCCAAAAGTCTCATTGTGTTGAAACCTTTCACCACTGGCTTTGAGGAACTGATTAGATGGATCATGAAATCTCTAAATTCTTCAAATTGATTAATCCATTGATGTGTTTATTAGCTGAACTAAAGGGGCCTAGTTGGAGGAAGCAGATCACTGTGGGCATGACTTTGAAGGGAATGCCCTGTCCCTAGCCACTTCCCCCCTGGCTTTCCCTCTCTGCTTCCTGTATGCCGTGAGGTGAGCACCATTCCTCTACCATGCCCTCCTGCCTGATGTTTCTGCCTACCTGAAGGACCAGAAGCAACAAATCAAAGTGACCATGGACTAAAACCACTGCAACCACAAGCTAAAATAAAGCTTTCTGTACTCGTAAGTGAAATAAATAAGTCACACATGTGGAAATACGAAATGGTTCCTCTGGTGTGAAAAACTAAAAGTATAAATAAGATCCAAATGGTATAATTGACAATGTGAAATAGGAAGAAAAGAGCTAAAGGTGTAGGGGAAGTGGGAAGGGTAGGGGAAAGGAAATGAGGGAAAAGAAAAAATATGAGAAAACAAAAAAAATGGGAAAAAAGTTTTTGTAAATAGGGAAGGGAGGAGGGGGTGAAGGGAGGGCAGGGGTAAGGGGAAAAAATGAGAACCAAGACCTGTCATGTAAAGGTACAAGATCCCAATGATGAATGTAACTGTATGGTATACCTAGAATGTACCAATAAACTCAATGAGAAAAATAAAATAAAATAAAGCTTTCCTTCTTTAAGTTCATTTTCTGAAGTTTTGTCACAGCAAGAAAATCTTGACTAACAAAATAAAGGAGGGCCTCAAGTTCCTCTCTCAACCTATCCTTTTCCATAATAATTTGTATCAGTCCTCACATTTGCATGTTTAATTATTTGAAGTCTCTCTCCTCCAAGAGCTATTTTACTGTGACTTATTTCTGCCTTATTTCTTATATCCCCAATGCCTACATAACATATAGTAGGTACTCGATTAATTCTATTTGAGAAGATTAATAAAAGGTAACTAGTGGTAGCTGGATGTCCTCTAGCCACTCAAAAATGGCAACAATAGCTCCTAAATTCATAATTTAGCTTCTCTGTCCCTATCATAACCTTTTAATTTCTTATAATTTGCTTTGATAATATAGCCTCCACATAGGTGTGGTCAGTTTAAATGCCACCAGAGCCCATCAGGAAAGTTAAATGAGGAAAGTCACAAGGGCAAGACCATAGAAGATGGCAGAGAGATATAGAAAACTAAAGAGAATTCCATGCCCAATGATAATCAAGTATTTTTTTCTTTTTATAATATAGGTAACAGATGTATAAAACAATTATCTAGCAAGAATGTAGCCTGGCTTTTTAGCTCTGGCCTGTTATAACTGATCTGTTGTTTCCTTTAGTTCCTCTACCTATAGCTTTTTAAAATTTTTATTTTCTTGGCACATTTTAGATATACATAATGATCATATTCATCATAGGGAATTTGTACCCATACATAATATATCTTGATCTCTACCTGTAGTTTAATATTCAAGTATGCCATTTCTATCTAGTAGGAGACCTCACTGGTTCTCTAATTGACCAAGTTTAGTCTTTCCTCAATGGAAGCCCAGCATTTTTAGATTTAGAAATTATTTTTTCAAAGATTCAGGATCTACAACAAAATAAGGTTTGGCAGATTCCCTTTTGGCTACCTTGGTTTAAGCCCATCTAAACCTGGATAATTTGTTCTTCTGGGTTTTCAAAGGAAATCATGCAACCCACAAAATGTTTCTCATCTAGAGCCAAACTTAGTTATGGCCCGACAAAGCTTATATTTCAATGCATTCTGGAAATCAAAGTTGTTACCAAGAACTAATCTGTCTTCATGAATTTGAAACCTAGCTTTATTTCAACTATATAGAAGACCAAATGGAAACTCTTCTCGACCTATTATTGAATCTTTAGATAAAAATTATACCATTCAAGAACATTGAGGGTTGGGAGCAGCATCTATACAATAATACTAATTTCCTATTGTATCGCCCTCCTTGGGTCCTCAGCAAAATATCCCGTGTATTGCAGATTCACACCAGCTTCTCACCCCCGTGGAAAGATGGCCTCAGTGTGAGATGTGCTGTTCAACCTCTCATTCACTATCCACAGAGATTAGGGGAAATGTGTGAGTGAGAAGTAGGTTACAGAAAACCCACAAAACAATGGGTCTCACTCTGTACCCCATGCTAGCCTTGAACTCACGGTGATCCTCCTACCTCAGCCTCCTGAGTACTGGGATTATAAAGAGACATTCTTGCCACCTCATATTCATGGCAACAGTAGACATCTCTCCTCCTGCCTCCTGGGTCCTCTTGGACAAATGAGCATCATAGTGTGTGCGGCAAACTCTGACTCTAACTGCTGAGGCCCTGCAAATGTGGACACATCTTGTCCTGATGCTTTGACTGCAATAGGATGGACTCAGCAGTGCTGGAGATTGAACCCAGCCCTTCTGAACTACATCCTCAGTTCCTAGATTTCACCATTTTTGCACACACTTTTGTGCTTGTGTATATGTGTATATTGTTCTAGCAATTTCATCAAATGTGTAGTAGATTCATTAACAAAAATACCAATCAAAGATACAGGACTGTTTTATTACCACAAAGATCCCTCATGCTACCTTGTTATGGTCATTCTTACACTCTCCCTCCTCCTTAATCTCTAGCACCATTAATCTGCCCTTCATCTCTGTAACTCTATCATTTTGGGGTTATAGAAATAGCATCACAGTTTCTAGTCTTTTGAAATAGGCCTTTTTCCCCACTCGGTGTCATTCTCTGCCATCCACCCAAATTACGTCATGCATCAAACTATGCTTTGTTTCTTTTTGGTGCTTCATATCCATGACTTGGATACATCATAGTTTGTTTAATACTTCACCCATTGAAGAACTTTTTGTTGTTTCCAATTTTAAGTGGTGACAAATAAAGTTACAATGAGCTTTAAAAAAAACAAAAGAACATTGAAGGCCTCAAATCTAAGGAATCAGTTTGGGGGCCAGGGATTTAGCTCAGTGGTTCCACTGCCTGCCTTGGAAGCACAAGGTCCCGAGTTTGATCACTGGCACCAAAAGCAAACAAACAAAAAAAAGGAATCATTAAATGGAGGTATTATAAAACTATTTTAGCTTTAATCCTTCTTATATCACAGAATTGGGTAAACATTTAGATTTAGAATTTGAAAATTTGGGGCTGGGGATGTAGCTTAGAGGTAAAGCACTTGCCTGGTATGTACAAGGCCCTAGGTACAGTCCCCAGTACTGAAAAAGAAAGAAAGAATTTGAAAAGTTCAAAAATACCTAGTCTAGTTTCTTATTTTAGCATATGAAATGACTGAGGTTCAGAGAAATAACAAAGTATACCTAATCATTAACAGAACTACTTCAGGTTACAAATCTCATATTACAGTATAAAAATCTCTGAAAAGAAAGGCTTATTTCCTTGTCAATATGGTGGCCAAATCTAACCTAAGCCAAAACCATTTGGTGCCTAGCCTAAACTAAACTGAAATTTGTCCTACTTAATGTGAACATTCACATAATTGTGCAAAAAATTGTAATGTGTTTAACTATGAAATACTGCCCTGGGCCTCACCAGGATTTTAAATATAAAAGACATATGCTCTATAAAAGTTATTAAAATCTGAAAAATTTAAAATACATTGCACCTCAGATTGTGAAACGGTACTTAAAAAAACACTTCCTGATTCCAAAACAAGCACCTGTCAGATAGGCCATTTCAATTTTATGCTTACTCATCACAAATTCAGACAGGCTATTTTAGCCTGTGGGTTAAATGCTATGGGCTGAGAAATGGCTACTTGAACAAAACTTTTCATGTTAAATAATTTAAGAGTGCTTAGTTTTGGAAATTATTCCATGTTCACATTGTATGACATTTTAGAAAATGCTTCAGTATTATCAAAATGTGAAGGCTTTTAGATACAATTACTGAAAATATTTTTAAATGATGTTTTATGAGAAATGTCTTAGAGTACAGGAAGAATACTTTCACATATAATGTAATGATAGCTCTTCAGTGGTCAGAGGGTTGAAAATATTTTAATGTAAAATAAATTGCTTTATTTTTTATAGAGAATCTAAACTTTGTTAAAATAAACAAACATGATCAAATATAGTATCTGTAAGGTAGATTAAAATTCAGGACTTCTCTGAGGATGAGGAAAAAACAGCAACCATTTATAAAATCAGGCAGTCTTCACACTGCTA
Source organism: Fukomys damarensis (assembly GCF_012274545.1). Classification (NCBI taxonomy): domain Eukaryota; kingdom Metazoa; phylum Chordata; class Mammalia; order Rodentia; family Bathyergidae; genus Fukomys; species Fukomys damarensis. Next base: position 35,585,986 of record NW_022900938.1, on the reverse strand, counting down.
AAATTTGTATTCTCTTTTCTAAGAAAATCTTTTTTAATACACTGAGGAAGAAAAAGTACTTGGGCTTAACATTGGAAAAATATACATTGTATCATTTCAAACTAATTAATTGTGTATAGATATATGAATTATTCCATTAGGTTGACTTCTCTAAGATTCTACCAGACCATACAGTATAAGATTTATATAAAATATCTTCAATATTATATAAATTATAAATTTTTTTCATATGAAACATCTCATGATATTGTCTATGGTAGTTTAAATATTATGGCTAAAGTCTAGCTTGAGTAGTAATTTCTCAATATCCAAATTTCTTTTTTTAATTCTAAGCAGAATGATTCACATTCTTTCCATTATGAAACATTAAGAGTTCTAGTTTATACTTAGGTAAAAATATTGCCCTGGAAAAACAAATGAAACCAAAAAATAAATTATATGAAGTAATAAAAATAGTTGAAATGCTCAGCTACATCATAGATCTCATAACCAATTCATAATGAAAAAAGAAGAACTGAAATAAGATATCTAGTATAAGAATATTGTAGGTCTTAGACTCTAAAGAACTACAAAAAGTTATTAAAGGAAATAAAACCTGAACAAAAAAAGAATTTTACATCTGCATATGCCAAAGATTTAACTGCAACAATTTCTGAGTGGGAGGATTGTAATTAATTTTGATTTCTTTTCACTTGAGCATAACCTCTAAATTTTTCTTTTTGAAACCGAACAAAGAAAAACACATCTTAAATAGTACTAAGCTTGGAATGAATTTTTTCATTATATATTACTATGGTTTCCATATTTTGACAATTATAAAAAAAACTAGATTTCACAATAACCAGAATCCTTTAAGATATGAACTTGTTAACACACATGAGTATAGTTCTTCACATTGAAATTGAATTATTTCCCACAATCCTTCTCTACTAAGAGGCAGGATATATTAAAACACATTTGATAAATTTTGTTGATTTTAAAACATTAACATTAAAATATTCACAAGATCATTTTTAACACTCTTGGAAAACAAGTAAATATCTTAAACCACTTCTCAATAATAAAGTGTTAGCTAAAACAATGTTAGTTTGTATACAAAACTACATGGTAAAATCAATATTTCTGGTTCTACTTAGCCCTCATATCCAGTTGGACTTAGTCTTTGTAGTCATTTTAAATGTTTTGTTTTATATTCCACGTACTTGTGTAATTTTTATACAAATTTAATAATGATATAGGTAGAAGTTCTTCAGTTGATTTTTATTTAATAACTTGACATTTTCCCTTATCATTCTGTTTCTATGTCCATGTATGTACACACACATGTATCTTTAATGGTTGCAAAATGGTGTATATTCATTAATTTAAGTAGTACAAGAATCCAAGAAGGAAATTTTTCTAAAAACATTGTGTCTTTTCACTATAAAACAAGTCATAAACAAAGAACATTTATAAAATCTCTGCCCTCTTCATAATTCATATACATTTGCTTCTGAAGCAAATTACACATGCATGAATAGTCTGCTCTATTTTTATGTCTACAACAGCTCAAAGAACTTTGCTAATCAAATGATTCAGAAACCTACTTATTGCATATGGTTTTCCAGCCTGGAGAGCAGAGAAATAGTTGATCAAGGCAGAGAACCTAGAATGACCCAGTTCCTGTGGGCCTCTAGGGTTCCACAGAAGGTGAAAGAAACTGAAGTGAGTCCCTCACGCTCTCACACAAAGTATGTGCTCAAAGGTATTTTACTAATTCCAAAAGGCCAAGAGAAAAGGTGTGTATATCTACATTAAAACAATATTCTATATAAAGTGGGAAATTTCCAGGCATTTTAGCAGGAGGGCAGTAATAGATGAAGTTATACAGTTTTCATTAATAGTCTTAGAAACCCTGTCCAGAATCCACGACTGGTAGTTTAAAGTTTTAGCAAATCAACTTGGGGAAATTAGAAATTATTTATTTTAGAAACAAATTCTGTCCCTAATTTTGCGCCTAGATGTGGTATTCATAAAGAAAAGGTAATAAGCTGGGCACGGTGGCACACACTTATAATCCCATCAATTGGGAGGCTGAGGCACGAGAATCACTGAAGAGTTTCGGGCCAGCCGGGGATACATAGCGAGTGGTAGGACAGCCTGAACTACATAGCAAGAAAATGTCTCAAGAAAATGAGAGAGAGAGGTGCGGGGAGAAGAAGGAGGAGGTAGAGGAGGAGGAGGAGAGGGGGAAGGGAGAGGAGAAGGCAGGGGAGGGGAAGGAAGGAAGAATGGGATGGAGGGAGGGAGGGAGGGTGGAAGGAGGGAGGAAAGCAAGAAAGAAAGAAAAAGAAAGGGAGGGAGGGAGTAAGGATGAAAGTGATCCTCTATTTTGGAAAGGTTCACCGCTCATCCTCTTTATTTGACTGAAGCATTTGGACATGCTTAAATTTATGATTGTGCCAACATTCTGACACAGTTTGGTAATTGATTTTTCCCATCTTATAAAACTGTATTTGAAATAAGAGTTTCCCTGATTCCTCCTGGACCTTGTACTCCTTTTGTTTCTGTGATTAGAAGAGTACTAGGCCAACTCACCCCTCTGAGTATTCTGAACAGATTTTTTGCAATATCTTTTCACTTGTTTTTGTAGCCCCAGCAACCATCACACCGCTGTCTGTATAGTATCTCTGAAGCCCAAATACATCACAGAACTCAGGCATATACCAAATAGTTTCTCAAAGCTTTTGAGGAGAAATTTCAAACTCAACCTAGGTGACAAGGACCTCACCCCTTGGTTAATTATGATCCATATAAACTCTACACTTGAGCGTTTCAAAACCATTTATACATCCTCAAATGTACAATGTTGTGAAAAGCAGAATGATGGTACCTCAGAGATATTCCCATAAGTCCTAGTCTTCAGATCCTATAAATATAATATGTTACAAGGGAAAGGGAATTAAAGTTACAAAGGTAATTTAGGTGGTTAACCAGCTGACTGTGGCCCTTAATTGTGATATGGCAGTTTTACTAGACTAAGAAACAGCTGTCAGGTTAGTAAAGCACATTTCTGGGGGTGTCTGCAGGCTGTTTCCAGAAATGACTGGCATGTGGACCACCAAACTGTGGGACACCAAACTGTGGGAGACTATCCAATAGGCTTGTAGCAGATGAAATAAAAGAGAAAGAAAGAGGAAGTTGGTGCATGCTGAAAATCTACAATCTGCTTAAGCAAGTGTATTGTGCTATTGCGGTGTCCGGTGGACGTAAGACTCCAGTTTCTTCAGTCTTCCAATGTAGACTCATACCAGTGAGCCAGATGGCCATTGTGGGCTCCCTTGCTTCTGGTCCTAATAAGTCTACCTAGCAAATCCCCTTGTATAATACA